>NW_027617616.1:0-107000 GCF_964187855.1 Myxine glutinosa | reverse complement strand
TATGCGCTCAGCCACTATTCATCGAGATGTTATAACCATCAGTCAGAACATCATGTACGGCTACAAGTCAAAACGCCAAGTCACGTACAAGCCCAAAGAGCCAGATGCACCATTCCGCCATCGCTTAGAATGGCCACAGCAGCTTGCCGTTGCCATTGTAGTCCATCAGTCCACCAGAAACAAGAAGCTTCTGGATTTCCTGCATGGGTTCGGTCTGTCTGTTGATTATAGTCGGATCTTGCGGTTGGAGACACAGCTGGCCAACTCAGTCATAGAGTCTACGACAGAACAGGGTGTATACTTTCCAAGAACCATGCGCATAGGGACGTTTGTCTTCTTTGCAGTGGACAACAGTGACTTCAATGAAGACACACCTGATGGGAAGCGGACACTCCATGCTACAGCCTGGGCACTCTACCAACGACGGGAACATGCACCCTCCACAGATGAACATAGAACACTGACACTACATGACCGAAAGGCCAGACACCGCTCACTCAAGGTTCTGACTGCTCCAGACTTTGTTCCTTGCCAAGCACCAAACAAACAATCTGCCACAGGTACCACGTATAGCTTCAAGACACGGTCAAACCCAGATGTCACCAAGCCGTACTCTGCAACGGACACAGTGTGGCTACTTTCACGCACAATCATGCGAACAGCTGAAGCTGAGGACGTACAAGACGACATCATCCCACCAGATGACCAGCTGCAAGCTGCAGAACCCCAGCATGCTGACCCTGTTGGGTCACTCGTCCACGATCCAAAACAACCACCTGGCAGTAGGATCAAGCATCACGATATCCCAACTTGGACAGCCTACAACTCACTGCTCTCCTCTTCGAAGCCTCTGACAGAGGTCAACGCCCTGCCATTGGTAGCAGCACCAGCCCATGAATGGCAAACACTGATAACAGTCTTGAAACAGACACAGCAAATCAACTGCATGGTCATGGGTCCCGATAGGAAGACAGTGATCACCTTAGACATGAGTAGTGTAATAATGTTGCTTCTGGGACACCTCCGTTTAACATGGGAAATCCCTATCTAATGTCATTTACCCCCTTGTCTTTTTCAAAAATCATAAACACCTCTATTTCTCCCACCCTCATCTTTATGAACCTTTTGTCTGTAGTACCTATCCTTAATGTTGTTCATTAGACCACTCAAACACTACAAATATTTGTTTTCTCTTATAGACCTATCATCCTTCTTCTACATATCATCTGGCAGATTAATCTTTGACCCATTCACTTCCATATTGACCCTAAACACCTATATTTCTCTCACCCTGTTCTTTACGAACCTTCTAACCTTTTGACATGTTATCCTTATTCATTAGACCACTTAAACACCTGTGATCCTTCTGACCTTATGGACCTTTTAACCTTTTACTCTTAATATCATCTGGTGAATATAACCCACTCAAACAACGACCCTACAAATATTTGTTTATGCGTGGGAAATAATTTAATTCTCCTACAACTCTCTTCACCATCTAATATATTAACAATAAATATGTTTGAGTTTGGTTCTTTATTAAGATATTTTAACTGAGCTAAGATAAAATGGTAAACCTCCCTCAATGTTCTTATTTGAGCGCCTCCAGTGCCACACACTTTTTGGTAGGCTCTGCCCACCTTTTGTTAAGCTCCGTCCACTTTTTGGAAAAACCCCGCCCACTTTTTGGTAAGCCACGCCCACCTTTTACTAAGCCCCGCCCACTTTTTGTTAAGCCACGCCCACTTTTTGCTATGCCCCGCCCACTTTTGCTAAGCTCCGCCCACTTTTGCTAAGTCCCACCCACTTTATAAACTCTTCAGCATTGTATCATTTCCAGGTAATACATAACATCATTTTCAGGGAATTTCCATCACATCATTTCCAGTTAAGACACGCCCAGGGAATTTCCACAGGAAATGACACACACCCAGCCCTTCTTATAAAAGGCACCGACCACACAGGCTTTTTCAAACACGCTTTCTGCTTCACTTGAGAATGGACTCCTATGCCGAAATGGAATGGGATAACTTTGCTATTCCTTGGAGTCCTACTACCTGTGTAGCGCTCAACCTTCAGATTGATGAACTGGACTCGAACCTCTTGTCGATGGAGGAAATTGTATCTGAGCTACGAAATGAAAATTCTACTTTTAACACAACTTGGGATAAAGTTATTTTTTTGTTTGAAGATCTTTTGAACAACCAAGACCCACAGAACGAGTTCTACCTTGATGACCCAGCCAAAGAGTTATACCTTGGAGATCCACAAAATCCTGAAAAAGAGTTCTACCATGATGATACTTATTGTGAGTTATCAAAACAAAACCCACTGAACGAGTTCTACCTTGATGACCCAGCCAAAGAGTTATACCTTGGAGACTCACTAAATTTGGGAAAAACAAATTATGAGGTCTGCCTAGATGGTTCTAACTGTGGAGCCTACCTTGGAGACTCACTAAATTTGGGAAAAACAAATTATGAGGTTTGCCTAGATGGTTCTAACTGTGGAGCCTACCTTGGAGACTCACTAAATTTGGGAAAAACAAATTATGAGGTCTGCCTAGATGGTTCTAACTGTGGAGCCTACCTTGGAGACTCACTAAATTTGGGAAAAACAAATTATGAGGTCTGCCTAGATGGTTCTAACTGTGGAGCCTACCTTGGAGACTCACTAAATTTGGGAAAAACAAATTATGAGGTTTGCCTAGATGGTTCTAACTGTGGAGCCTACCTTGGAGACTCACTAAATTTGGGAAAAACAAATTATGAGGTTTGCCTAGATGGTTCTAACTGTGGAGCCTACCTTGGAGACTCACTAAATTTGGGAAAAACTAATTATGAGGTCTGCCTAGATGGTTCTAACTGTGGAGCCTACCTTGGAGACTCACTAAATTTGGGAAAAACTAATTATGAGGTCTGCCTAGATGGTTCTAACTGTGGAGCCTACCTTGGAGACTCACTAAATTTGGGAAAAACAAATTATGAGGTTTGCCTAGATGGTTCTAACTGTGGAGCCTACCTTGGAGACTCACTAAATTTGGGAAAAACAAATTATGAGGTCTGCCTAGATGGTTCTAACTGTGGAGCCTACCTTGGAGACTCACTAAATTTCATAAAATTAGGAAAAGAGTTTTACCTTGGAGACTTTGAAAACTGGTTTCGTTTTGGAGACTCTGAATGGGGGTTTTGTTTTGATAACTCGGAATGTGATACCTATCTTGGAGACTCAACAGGATTGTGGTTATACCTTGGGAACTTGGAAAGTTGGTTTTATTTTGGAGACTCTACCTGTGGGGTACATCTTGGAGACTCTTTGCATTCTAAAGCAATGAACAATGTTCTTTGTTTAATGACGCTTGATTTAAGCAATATCAAGAAAGTTCGAGGAAGAAAATGCTGGAAAATTCTTTCTTCCCATTTCTACTTCTTCAAACTTGAAAGCCTTGAAAGACAGAATTGGAGGAAGAGGAAAAAAAATAAAAATGAAATACGTATTTAAAAAAAGAAGAAAAAAAAAGAAATACGTATTTTTAAAAAAGAAGAAAAAAAAAGATTATGTTAGGGTTAGGGTGGGATTTTGAATGTGAGGGTTAGGGATTAGGTTGGGTTAGGGATGGAGTTGGGTTAGGGATGGGGTTGGGTTAGGGTTGGGATTTTGAATGTGAGGGTTAGGGTTGGGATTGGGTTAGGGATGGGGTTGGGTTAGGGTTGGGATTTTGAATGTGAGGGTTAGGGTTGGGGTTGGGTTAGGGATGGGGTTGGGTTAGGGATGGGGTTGGGTTAGGGATGGGGTTGGGTTAGGGATGGGGTTGGGTTAGGGATGGGGTTGGGTTAGGGATGGGGTTGGGTTAGGGATGGGGTTGGGTTGGGGATGGGGTTGGGTTGGGGATGGGGTTGGGTTAGGGATGGGGTTGGGTTAGGGATGGGGTTGGGTTGGGGATGGGGTTGGGTTAGGGATGGGGTTGGGTTAGGGATGGGTTGGGTTAGGGATGGGTTTGGGTTGGGGATGGGGTTGGGTTAGGGATGGGGTTGGGTTAGGGTTTGTATATTATTATGACTCACTCACACATACACACACACAAAAGTTAAGCCCCAACTGAAAAGTTGAGGGATTCTGTGTTTGGGGTTCACAGATTTAAAAACGTATCCCCATTATACACATACAAAAGTTAAGCCCCAACTGAAAAGTTGAGGGATTCTGTGTTTGGGGTTCACAGGTTTAAAAACGTATCCCCATTATACACACACAAAAGTTAAGCCCCAACTGAAAAGTTGAGGGATTCTGTGTTTGGGGTTCACAGGTTTAAAAACGTATCCCCATTATACACACACAAAAGTTAAGCCCCAACTGAAAAGTTGAGGGATTCTGTGTTTGGGGTTCACAGATTTAAAAACGTATCCCCATTGTACACACAAACAAAAGTTAAGCCCCAACTGAAAAGTTGAGGGATTCTGTGTTTGTGGTTCACAGATTTAAAAACGTATCCCCATTACATTTTATTTATTTATTTATTATTTTCAAGGGTATTATCTGCTTACTTGTGTTTTTTGTAATTCTTGCGAGTAAAATGAACCCAAGATTTCTTCTCCATTTAAATCATATAATTTGTAGGTCCAAGGAGCTGTATCCATTACATCAATGATTTTAAATAATTCACGAGTCCATTTTTGTGTATAACCTTTCTCAAAATGACTTTTCCATTTGTATATCCTTACAATATCACCAACTTTAAACTTGGGCTTTCTCAAATTAATCTCCTTTTCATATTCTAATTTTGTAAATGTTTCCGATGGTTTTGATTTTGTTGATGAATGAACTGTATTATTGTAATTATCGACAATATCCTGAATTAAATACACCCATTTTTGAGAACCGAGTTCTGTGAATTTTTTATATAATTTCTCTTTCAAAGTACGATTAAAACGCTCAATAACAACTGCCTTTCCTTCATTAAAGGTGCTGTATAATTTAATACCCTTCCCCTTAAGAAATTTCATGAATATTTTGTTATAGAACTCTGTTCCCTCATCAGTCCATAACTTCTTTGGTTTCCTTTTATCCCGATCAAATATTAGCTTAAAGGCTAACATTAAAGTATCACCCCTTTTATTTTTTAAAGGGACAACCCAGGCAAATCTACTCCTCAAATCAATAACGGTTAAAGCATACCTGTATCCCCTGTCATTATTCAATTCAATTAAATCAGCGGACCATATGTGGTCGGTGTATTTAGAATAAACCTTCCTTCTTTTAAACTTTGTGATTATAGGTTTGTGTAATTCTTCAGCCAAAAGCTCCTCAGTCTTGATGACATCATTAGAGCCTAATAGTTTTTTGAGGAATAACCAAGACCAAGTTTCAATTTAGCATTTATCAAATTTCTCACAATAAACCTATCAACTTTCTCTCTCAACGTTGGATTTTGTATCAAAGACAAATTATACAACATTTCGCTGTCGGCTTTATGTTTTTCAGTCAACGTAGTGGTTTTCCCATAAGCAATATCATGCTTCATACACACTTCGTCAACCCTATTTGTAGGTTTAGACCAAGGTTTAGGATTGTCAGCCTCATCTAATCTTTTATCCAAGTTTGTTCCTGGACCACAGAAAGAATACCCTGGAAGGTGTAATTCCCCTGGAATTCCAGTTGTTGTAAATTTACTTCCTGACAGAAACTTTTGTATGTCTCCTCCTCTTTTAGGAGAGATGAATTGGCACTTTTTAGAGCCACATACTTGACATATTCCTTTTTGATAAACTCTATTATTTTTAGCTTTAACATAAGAGATATTTTTAGATTTAGTTTTCTTTTTACATTTGAGACAATAACTCATATTTATTTATCAGAAAAATTCCGACAGAGTATCAAAACCTTTTTGGTTTTCAACATATACATTTCAATCTTTATTTTTAAAACATAAAGAATCCTAAGGAATGCCTTCACTCTCTCCTCCATTTATTTACAAATAAAAACTAACTAAAGTCAATGACACCAACATCATCAATCACATAATCTTTTCCTTCTTCTTCTTCTTCTTCTTCACCACTTTCTCGTTTAAATCTCCTCCCTGAAATTGAAGACATTGACGTTCTTATTTTTGAAACTATTATCTTCATAAGAGTTGTTAATTCTTTAATTTCCTCTTCGGTGCGTTGAGATTGATTTATTTGCTTTAATACACTCAATCTTTTATGAATCTCACTGATTTCCATCTCCCTCTCCTCCTCCTCCATTTTCTCCCTCTCCTCCTTCTCCTTTTTCTCCCTTTTCTCCCTTTCCTCCTTCTCCCTTTTCTCCCTTTCCTCCTTCTCCTTTTTCTCCCTCTCCTCCTTCTCCTCCTTTTTCTCCCTCTCCTCCTTCTCCTCCCTCTCCCTTTCCTCCTTCTCCTTTTTCTCTCTTTCCTCCTTCTCTTCTTCAACTCCTTCCTCATCCCTTGCTACCCTTGAGTTTGAACCCCAAAGAATATTATACATATACTCATCTGGATTTTGAGATATTCTTGTATCTATAATTATTTTTCTCATAATAGGATACCAATAAGATTTGTTGACGATTTCTAAAAGAGTTTTATATTTCATAACTTTGAGAAGTTCATTTTTATTTAATATTTTAAACAAGTCTCTATTTGTGGGTTTAACAATATCAGTATAAGGCCAGTTTTTAATGACAAAATTCCCATGTATATGCTCCAAATCATAAGGTATGTAATACCGAGCACCCTTTTCTTGTAGGTATCCTTGAATACAAAAATTATAATTCTCTTGTAGTCTTCTTCCTGCCATTTATGTATCAGAAATATATGTGAGATTAATATTATGACAGGTAATACCACCCCATCTTCCCACTACCAAATCGGTTTGTATTCCTCGGCTTTCTATCCTTATCTCATTACCTTCCTTCTTTGTCATGCGAACCATCGCTATACTATCATATATTTTTCTTTTCTTAAAATCACGTATTTGTTGTTTACTAATTGTACTTCCACATAAATCCTTATCCTCACCAAGTGGATAATATTCTTCTTTACGAGACTGATTTAAATCATGTAGGTCTTCTATGTTTATTGAAAAAGACCAATTATACCCTAAATCAGGCATATCATACCCCCATTTATTAATTCGCATATTAACTAAATGTCCTTCTTTATAAAATTCAATTGTAAGCAGGTAGTTAAATTCAATGAGGAAAGGTGTATGGTCAGTATAACCAGGTGTTGTGGTTGTAAATTTTACTTCTTTCACAAAACGTGCTGTTTTCTTTAAAAATATATATTGTGATAAATCACTTAATCTAATTAAGTCATTCGCATCTGTAGGGTTTGGATAATTGATTAATTTATAAGTATTCTTCATATTAATATTTTTACTTACACTATATTTTTGTCGTTCAGCCTGTGCCTTTGTATAATAATTTGATAAATCAATATCCTGAGAGGATTTTCCAAAGATAGAACCATCTTTTCCAACATAAGTCATTTATATTAGATTAAAAATGATATCATAAAAATTTTCATTATTGTTGAGTTGAAATAATACATATAAACATAATTGACCACAACATTTAGAATTAATTTCTTGAACTTGAAATGTTTGATAAACACCATTCTGTAAGAATTGTATTACTTCAACAGGTGGTGGCATACCATAACTATCAAAATAATATTTATCCTGACTATTATGAATACAAACCCAATGAGAACCATTCTGTGTGTCTAAATTCATAATAATATTCTTTGTATTCTTATTTATATGTATTAATTCATCTCTCATACAAATAACCACATTATCAATTTTTAGTGTTTTACAATACTTAGCTAGTTCTATATTTGACGTTGTATTCTTTCCAAATTGTTTAAACCATTTATCCATTTATTTATGAGAAAGATACAATCCATTACCCCGTTTAGTTAGTTTAACACCCGCTTGAGCGATAGAGGAAAGCATATCTCCAACCAACAATCTAGCTTTATCAGGTAGACTTTCAAGTTTTTGAGCAAAATCTACAATTACACCACTTCCACTAATTTGTTTCTCCAACTCCTTGTTATGTCTTTCCAATTCTTTTTGAGCTTTTAGTTGTGCCTTCCTTTCGTTAGCAGTTTTTACCGCTGCTGAAATACCACCAGTCAATGCTCCCGCCGCACTTAAACCAGCAAATAAAGGAATTAGAAACGGGAGAAATCCTCCTCTTGACTCGTCTATTGAATATTTCTTTAACATAGGTTTCGTCATTTTAATTTTAAGTGATCCAACATCATTTAGTGTTTTTACTTGTGTGTGTGTGAGTAAAACATCAATTCTTACAGCTCCTTTTCTTTGAATTGTATTAACATTAATAATACAAGGCTTTTGATTTTGAATACAAGATGTTAATTTATTAAGATTGATTTGATTAACATATACCCCAACCATTTATTTATGAGAAAAAACCTATGTGATATTAATCATAACACCATTATCTGTATTAATCTGTAATTCTGTTTCCTCCAAAAGCAAACAATATGCATTAACCTCTTCACTCTCCCCTCTTTCAATGTATAGAGAAGTATCCACTCGATTAGACTTTATAGTTTCCTTTTGAGAACTCAGGTCAATTGTGTAGATTGTATAAAGTTTTTGAAACGCAACCATATCCAAAATAGGATCATTATTACCATTACTTTCACACACCTTTTGGTAGGACTTGTAGGCTTCCGCATAATCATTTTTTTCCCAATCAATTTCCAATCTATCTCGCGGATAAAATGTGCCATCAAGAGAAACCCGAAGTTGTTTCACCTTAGCATTATCACTCAGCGCATTATTCTTATTAGTACCGTCCTCTCCATCTGGTTTTTTAAAAATGAGCCAGAGGTATCGTGGCTTTCCTTGAAGAACACCCAAATTCCAAGTGTAGGTAGTGTGTTCCAGTTTAACGTGTTGACATCTTCTTTTAAGGTATGATACATTTAGCGGTTTCTTTGAGTTAAGTCTTCTATTTAACATCTCTTCCGTTTTAAGATTAGGAGTATATTCACTGATATACCAACACAAATCATTAATAACAAATTTATTATTTTCTCCAAAAGCATTTTCAACCCCAAAAAGCAATCTATTTACATTATCATTCCTTTGTAGTTGAAATCTAATTTTAAGCCCATACAAAACTTTATCATAATCACAAAATCCAAATATACCTTTCAGAGGTACTGCTACGGTAAAACTATTCTCAGCTTTTGCGTCATCATTATACATTGACTTCCTTTGACTATAACCAGGGTCTGCGTTTGTACCCGTTGACATATCAGGAATAAAACCTTCAACAGCTCCCTTACCCATTCTATCACTAAACGAATATAGTGTAAATTTCATCATTTCAGATGTAGCAGAGACATAATCAACCGCTTCAACCTCTTGTGTTCCAATATACAGGCGGACACTGTCAAACATTTTCCAGAAGAAATCATTTACGAGTGTAGCATTAGTATTATTCGCAGCCTTAGTGAATTTAAATTTACACAGCAAGAAACTATCAGCTAGATTCAAGTAAGTTTGTTGATTATTTATTTCAAAACTTTTTGTTCCGTTTGAATTCCAGTCTGTTCCTGTTATAGCATTTACCTTAAAATAGTCTTCCTTTTTAGTGGAGTTTGAAATGATAATCGTATCATCCAAATCATAGATACTATCAATCGCTTCCATACTTGTATTTATATAGCATTAAAATTGTTGAAACCCTGACCCAAGTATTTTAATGATTTTTTGTCGTTCTTGTGAAGATAGTTGAGTTTTACCTTTTTTTATTTCTTTGATTGCTTGTAATTTATGAGACTCCTTTTGAGCATCTTTTATACTCTTTATAGCACCCGCAACGGAGCCCACGGCAGAAGCAGTTGAATCAATTAGGTCTTTATGTTTAACGATGGTTGAACCAATACCCATTAGAGTATCAATTATCCCATCTCCTTTATTTCGAAATTGATGACCTACACCTCGTTGTCTCTTAGGTTTATAGTATCCTCTACCCACATACCTTGTATAGTCTGGTGAAAGGAACATGCCCTCCCCTGTAATTATTTTATATTTTCCCAACTCGTGTTTTCTCACAATAACCATTATTTATTTATTGAAAAACTTCACGTAGGTGAATTCTGATGGATATAATTTCATCATTAAAGGATATCATACGATTATCTTGGTCGGTTATCCTAAAACTTACTCTGTATATGGTTTTTCCTGACACAGGTAAATAGACAAGATTTTTTGGTTCCATATTAAATTTATAACCAATCGGGGTTGAGTATGCACTGAATGAAAATATTGTATTTGTTCTTATTCCATCGTTATAAGCACCATCAATCAAATCACAATGAATTAATACTGAATTTATACCGGAGGATATTTGGATAACATTATCACTGTAAAACGTCCCGTTAGTTTCAATCTTTTTTGAAGAGAAACCCAATAGCTCTCTAAACGAATTTTCAATCGTGAAATCAACTTTATAATTATTTTTAAGTTTAATAGTTGATTTTGAAGTGTGTGTTTGAATATCTATTACAATATTTTTTGGTTCATCACCTTTTTCTTTCATAAGGCGAGAGACTTCTGAAGATATTTGAGAAATCTCGTAAGCTCCAGGTGAAACGGTTATAGTTTTATATCCACTTCCTGGATTATAACTAAACTTGTTGTTTTTCTCTGTGATATTAAAAAGGGTATTGTAAGTTTCCATTGACAACAAAGATGCCTCATATGAGGTAAGGGGGTCAAGTTGTAGTGGGTAAGGGAATGAAGCTGTGTAATCGCTCGTTGTGAAATTAAAACTAAGAATTGTGCTTCTCATCTTATTTAATATCTAATAAAATATCTTTGTATTGACATTTATTAATTATTTTCATGTTCATCAACTGATCTAAAATGGCTGAGGATTCATTAAAACAATTGTTGTTTCCAGCCTTCTTACTACCTAACAACAATAATAGCCTATTAACTAATTGTGATGGGTCATTTGGAAGAAAACTAACACCCGAACCAAGCTTACTTAAAGCATCAATAATATGTTTCTCCTTCTCATTCTTCTTACTTTTACCAGCAACAGAAACTCCATAATCAAGTGCATTTAGCAACTCAATATATACCCTATCTTCCTCTCTTTCCATATCAAGTGGTTCCTCAAAATATTTTGAACCGCTGAATCCGGGGTTTGTTAGAAGAAACATTAATCTTGGAGTTAATTTAACATTTGGTTGAGTAGAACTCAAGAACATCAATTCATCATTAAATATCAATACCTTTTCTTCCACAAGATGAAACACTGCTGGTTCTTCTGTTGGAATGAGACCTGCTCTGGTTTTTGAACCCGCCGAATATTCATTGTTTTGAAGAGCTTCCACAACATAATTAGGGGGTTGATTTACCTCCTCAAGTTTCCGAAATAATCCCTCGTCATCATATTCTAATTCACCAAGTTCTTGTTTTGTTATCTGACTAAAATCTTTGAGCATTTGAAGTTTTTTCGGAGTAAATTCTACCGTGGGAACTGTAGGTGAGTGTTGAGTTTTCAAAAGTGGTTTAAAGAATTTCTCTTGTTTTCTTTCAAAGGCTTCTTCACCAGTTAGTTTCTGTCTCCGTTTCTTCTTTATCTCTTCCTGTTGTTTAACAACTTTTGAAACTAATTGTTGATGTTCCTTAAACTTTCTTTCTCTTTCTTCGGTATTCATTTTCTGTATTTATTTATTGAAAAATATCATTTAGTATCTCATCTTGTTTCACAACAATATATTTATATTTTCCAATCGTGTGTTTCATATAATTTTCAAATTCTTTTTTACTACATAACGTAGAGCAATTATCTCTCCAAAAATTATTTACATCTATTGAATTTAACTTAAATAAAATAAAAGTATTGGCATTGTTTCTTATTGAGCGTCGAGGGAGTTGAAAATATGATTGACTAAGATATATACAATTACAAGAAGAATGTCTCCCTCTTGTATAGTAGCTATCCATTACTGTTTGGTTTCTCTCATTAACACAATCATCAAAGATGACGAGGTTCTTTTTTGATTTATCTAAATCTTGAGGTGAAGGTATATCATCCGTATTATCACTGAGAATACAAGTTATGGGTTTCGATTTTGATTTCTGTGTATCACAAAATAATTGTATTATATCTTCAATATTATAATCATTCAGTTTGTTTTGAAGTTTAAATAAACCGATAATGTCTTCCTTTTTAAGACCTGCATTAAAACCCTGTGAGAGTAGTTGATACTCGGGTTGAAAACTTGACTTTGTAAAAATTATTAAATTATCATAATCTAAAAAATTAGAACCAAGGAGCATCTTTAAAAGTAAACAGGTTTTTCCACATCCGCTTGAACCAACTATTAGACATCTCAATGAATTTGGAATGTTTTTATGGTTATTAAATTTTATCTTATTTTCCCAAACGGGTAAAAAATCATTCATTTATATATTTGGAAAACAAGTTATCCAACTTTTTTTGAGCTATTTGAGAAACTCTATATTTTATCCTGAGTTCGGGTTTAATTTCAAAATAATCCATTATTTTATTTATATAGTATCTTGTATTAACATTTCCATTAAAATTATTTTGAATAATAAATATCATTAAACCCTTATACATTTCCTCAATACAATTAGTCTCTTCCCTTGAAAGAAATGGTGTATTATCATCACAATACTTAACATTCATCTCTCTTATTAATCTTGTAAAGTAATTCATTTTTGGTTCTAATTTAAAAGAGTTATATATTTTTTTATATTTCTTATTATCATTAATTAAAATTAAATCACAGAAAATACATTGTTTATATGAATCCTCATCATTAAGCCCCACTCTATCACAAGCCGGACAATTCTCTAATTTATCATATGGAGAGTCTGGAAATTCTAAATATCCTTCAGAACTTATCATATTTATGTGGTAAATTTTTACTTAAACTAAACGCAAGTTTATTCATTAATAAATACAATGTTTCAAAGCACAAAAGACAAATTTCAATCAATCTCTACTTCGGTGGAAGATATAGAAAAATATGTCAAAGATGTTAAATTGAACAAAGATAAATATGGAAATTTTTGGGTAAAACCAGTTATGGAAAATAACATGAGCCCCTCTATTTCATTTAAAGGAAGAGCTCTAACTATACCTGGAAAGACATCCATTAAAGTAAATCTAACAAAAGTTTCTCCTCTACTCCTGGCAATTTATTCAAAGCTTGAAAAAGTGATTGACCACGATACTTTGAAAAAGAATGATAAGACCATTAATAATTCTAGAGGAGACATTTGTATTTTCTTTAATAATCCAAAGGGTGTAGATCTAAGTAAAATGAATGATGTTAATATTTCTGGTGAAATGTCATTTCGTTCTATGATAGTTAGAGATTATTTAAAGATAACTTTTGATATAAAAATTGTAGAGATTGAATCTGTTAATGAAAGAAAGTATATAGATATTGATGGGAATATTTTTCTTGCTAATTAAATATGAGTCAATACAGCAGTGAAGATTTTACTATTTCATTGAACTCAGACGATAGTGATGATAGTATTTCATTGAACTTGGACGATGGTGATGATAGTATTTCATTGAACACAGATGATAGTTATGATACTAATAGTTTGTGCTCAAATGATAGTTATGAGAGTAGCTTTATTGATGACTCTGAGTATGATTCTGAGTATTCATGTGATAGTTATGACTTAGATGATTCTGAGTGAAAAAGTGTTTTAGTTTAAGCACAGCGATATATATAAAACGGAGCTGTAAAGCTCAAAAGTGTTTTATTTTAAGCACAGTGATATATATAAAACACCACGTTTTCTCACGCTATAAATATGGTTTATTGTGATACTTGCGAGAAGGAAGTAAAATATTATAAACAACATATTCTCACCGCAAAACATACATACAACATTTTAAACAAACTTTCCCCTCTTCCACCTGAAACAAAACACTGTTCTACATGTAATAAAAATATCCTCAAGAAAGGCTTCAAAATACATCTTAAAACAAATCTACATTTATCAAATTTTATCACAACTAAAAACTCTGATGGAGCATTCAAAGGACATATTAAAATAAGAGTCTTTAACTTCAAACCTCCTGAACCAGAGTCTATAGTTGATGCTGTAGAAATAGTTAAACCTGCTGTTCAAACGTTGATTGAAAAAACACTAAAGGAAATGAAACCACTTAAATTTTATATGGGAGTAAAATTAGAAATGACAAAGGATGAAGGAGTTATAGATGCACCATACATGAGAACTGAGCCACACTTTATATCTTCATATCAAGATTTTAAAACATCAGGAGTCTATGATGAACTTATTAAACAAGAGCAAGATGTGGATAATTCAATCGTAGGAAGTGGATTCAATATAGGAAAAATTATTTACATAGACATTCATATTCTTAAATCAGATCCTCTAAAAGCTTCTTCTTACATTGATTTACCCAGTGTTATCAAAAATAGAAAAGCAGTTATCAATATCAAAAATAAAGACAATAAATGTTTTCTCTGGTCTATTTTAGCACACTTACATCCTCCACATTTTCATGATGAAAGAGTATCTCATTATAAAAAATATGAGAATACATTAAATACGAAAGATCTAAAGTTTCCGATGACTTTAAATGATATTCCTAAATTTGAAAAGATGAATAATTTATCAGTTAATGTTTATGGTCTAACAGAAACAAACAACATTCAGGTTTTAAAGCTTTCTGACAATTGTAAACAAACTCATATTAATCTTCTATATTTTAATTCAGACGAAAATTCACATTATACATACATCAAAGATATTGCTAAATTAATAAAACCACAAGTCTGTAAGAGAACAAATAAAATATATATTTGTTTGCGTTGTCTTAACTTCTTCAATTCACAAGAAAGATTAGATAAACATTCAAATTATTGTGGCGAACATAAATCAACGGTAATCAATATGCCTAAAGAAGGCTCAAAGATCACATTCAAAGATGAAAATAAAAAGATCAAACATCCATTTGTTATATATGCTGATTTTGAAAGTATTTTAGAAAAAATTGATACTGCTTCTCAAGATCCAAAAGAATCATACACAAATAAATATCAAAAACATACTCCTTGTGGTTTTTGTTATTATATCAAATCATCCGTTGGTGATAAATATAACAAGTTAGAGATGTATAGAGGCTCAAATACCCCAGAGGAGTTTGTGAAACGACTAGAAAAAGACTGTGTTCGATTAACCAAGATAATGAGAGAAACCAATAAACCAATGTCCTTAACAAGTAAAGAAAAAAGGGAATTTATAAAAAACAATGTCTGTCATATTTGTGAGGAGAAAATTGGTAAAGGTCTAAAGGTTAGAGACCATTGTCATCTCACTGGTAAATATAGAGGTCCGGCTCATCAAAGTTGTAATATTAATTATCAACTCCCCTCTTTCATTCCTGTCTTTCTTCATAACAACGCTCATTATGATACACATCTATTTATCAAGGAACTCTCAAAGACTTCTGGAAGTATCTCAGCAATTCCAAACACGGATCAGAAATACATTTCATTCACAAAAACAATTCACACATCTCCTATTACTCATATCAGATTTCTTGATACATTTAAATTCATGGCAAGTCCATTGGTTAACTTGGTTCAAAATCTAAAAGAGTTTCCATGTCTTTCAGAGTATTTTTTAGATAAAGATTTTCTAACACAAAAGGGAATTTACCCCTATGACTATATGGACTCATTTGAGAGATTCAATGAAACACAACTTCCTTCAAAAGAAAATTTCTATAACAAATTAAATAATAGTCATATATCTGATAAAGATTATGTACACGCACAAAATGTTTGGGAAAAATATAACATCAAGAATCTTGGCGAGTATCACGATTTGTATCTCAAAACTGATGTGCTTTTATTGGCCGATGTATTTGAAGCCTTTAGATCTGTTTGTCGCACTGGATATGGATTGGATCCTGCTCACTACTACACAGCACCTGGATTGGCCTGGAGTGCGATGTTGAAAATGACAAAACAAGATTTGGATTTGATAACCGATGTTGATATGCTTTTGATGATTGAAAAGGCAAAAAGAGGTGGAATTTCACAAGTCTGCTCGAGTAGATACGCAAAAGCAAATAACAAATATCTTCCAAATTATGATCCAACGAAAGAGAGTTCTTACTTGATGTACTATGACGCAAACAACCTGTATGGCTGGGCAATGTCTCAGGCTCTTCCTTATGGAAAACTTAGATGGGTAAAGGAAAAAGACTACAAAAACGTTTTACAAGATGTATGTATCTCTACACAAAAAGAATTGGATGAAGAAAAAGTTGGTTATTATTTTGAAATTGATTTAAAATATCCAGAGGAACTCCATAACCTACACAAAGATCTCCCATTTGCTTGTGAGAAAGAAAGTCCAAAGAAAGAATGGTTGAGTGATTATCAACGATCGTTTGATATAGGTGAATCAACAGAAAAATTACTTACTACATTATATAACAAGAAAAATTATGTTCTACACCAAAGAAATTTGCGACAATATTTATCAAAAGGTCTAAGAGTAGAGAAGATCCATAGGGTTCTAAAGTTCAATCAAAGTCATTGGTTAAAGGGGTACATTGATTTTAATACACAAAGAAGAACAGAGTCAAAAACATTGATGAATAATGCGGTCTTTGGTAAGACTATGGAGAATGTGAGGAAAAGACAAAATATCAGACTATCAACATCTTGGGAACAAGCATCAAAATTAATTAATAGACCGAGTTTTACTCGAGCTGAGGTCTTTACTGAGAACTTTTGTGCGATCCATTTGATTAAAGAGAGTATTGAAATGAACAAACCTATTTATATTGGAACAACAATTCTTGATTTATCAAAGTCATTAATGTATGATTACTTTTATAATAACTTGAGGAAGAAATATCAAAATGATGTTAATCTACTTTATATGGATACAGATAGTTTTATTTTGAAAATTAATACCAACGATGTTTATTCAGACATGAAAAGAGACATTAATATCTATGACACGAGTAATTACAGTCCAGAGAGTGAGTTGTTCTCTTCTAAAAATAAAAAGGTGATTGGAAAGTTCAAGGATGAATTAGGAGGAAATGTTATGAGTGAATTTGTGGGATTGAGGTCAAAGGCTTATGCTTATAAATACATTGTGAATAACGTTGAAAAGACTGATAAGAAGTTAAAAGGTGTAAAGAAAAATGTTATTAAAGAAACAATAAACTTTAAGGATTATTATAACTGTTTAACAACAAAGAAAGAAGAGTTTAGAAAGATTAATGGAATAAGAAGTTATAAACATCAATTATATTCAGAAGAGATAAATAAGAAAGCATTGGGGGCTTTTGATGATAAGAGGTTTATTTTAGAAAATGGAATTGATAGTCTCCCTTATGGTTATATAAGTATATAAGTGATAAGATATATATATAAGTGATAAGATATATATAAGTGATAAGATATACATAAGTGATAAGATATATATAAGTGATAAGATATATATAAGTGATAAGTTAAAAAGGGGGGGGTTGGGGATTTTAACGGGCTACCGCCGCCTTTTTTACTATCATATAAATGATAGAACCAAGTATCAACCAGACTAAAGAGTGGAGGTGTAATCAACCTTGGTATATAAATGGAAAACATAATGAATGTGAAAAATATCAAATAGGTATAATTGAAAAGGCAACTGGTAAAAAAGTTCACAAAACAAATAAGAGAATTAATTTAAATACCGGTGAATTGGGTAAAAAAGATGGAAATATTTTTGAGTGGACGGAAAACTTTGATGGTTGTCAGGAAAATATATACTTTAATTTAAAAATGGTATGTGGCACTGGAGGCGCTCAAGCAAGAACATTGAGGGAGGTTTACCATTTTATCTTAGCTCAGTTAAAATATCTTAATAAAGAACCAAACTCAAACATATTTTTTGTTAATATATTAGATGGTGAAGAGAGTTGTAGGAGAATTAAATTATTTCCCACGCATAAACAAATATTTGTAGGGTCGTTGTTTGAGTGGGTTATATTCACCAGATGATATTAAGAGTAAAAGGTTAAAAGGTCCATAAGGTCAGAAGGATCACAGGTGTTTAAGTGGTCTAATGAATAAGGATAACATGTCAAAAGGTTAGAAGGTTCGTAAAGAACAGGGTGAGAGAAATATAGGTGTTTAGGGGCAATGAGGGAGGGAAAGAATTAATATGGAAGTGAATGGGTCAAAGATTAATCTGCCAGATGATATGTAGAAGAAGGATGATAGGTCTATAAGAGAAAACAAATATTTGTAGTGTTTGAGTGGTCTAATGAACAACATTAAGGATAGGTACTACAGACAAAAGGTTTATAAAGATGAGGGTGGGAGAAATAGAGGTGTTTATGATTTTTGAAAAAGACAAGGGGGTAAATGACATTAGATAGGGATTTCCCATGTTAAACGGAGGTGTCCCAGAAGCAACATTATTACACTACTCAAGTGCGAAAAGTGGTTTTTCAACTCTAACACAGTTGCGAAAAGTGGTTTTTCAACACTAACACAAGTGCAAAAAGTGGTTTTTCCACACTAATACAAGTGCAAAAGTGGTTTCCTGCACCAACACAAGTGCGAAAAGTGGTTTTTCAACACTAACACAAGTGCGAAAAGTGCTTTTTCAACACTATCACAAGTGCAAAAAGTGGTTTTTCCACACTAATACAAGTGCAAAAAGTGTTTTTTCCACACTAATACAAGTGCAAAAGTGGTTTCCTGCACCAACACAAGTGCGAAAAGTGGTTTTTCAACACTAACACAAGTGCGAAAAGTGGTTTTTCAACACTATCACAAGTGCAAAAAGTGTTTTTTCCACACTAATACAAGTGCAAAAGTGGTTTCCTGCACCAACACAAGTGCGAAAAGTGGTTTTTCAACACTAACACAAGTGCGAAAAGTGGTTTTTCAACACTAACACAAGTGCGAAAAGTGGTTTTTCCACACTAATACAAGTGCAAAAGTGGTTTCCTGCACCAACACAAGTGTGAAAAGTGGTTTTTCAACACTAACACAAGTGCGAAAAGTGGTTTTTCAACCCTATCACAAGTGCAAAAAGTGTTTTTTCCACACTAATACAAATGCAAAAGTGGTTTCCTGCACCAACACAAGTGCGAAAAGTGGTTTTTCAACACTAACACAAGTGCGAAAAGTGGTTTTTAAACACTAACACAAGTGAGAAAAGTGTTTTTTCCACACTAATACAAGTGCAAAAGTGGTTTCCTGCACCAACACAAGTGCAAAAATTGGTTTTTCAACACTAACACAAGTGCGAAAAGTGGTTTTTCAACACTATCACAGGTGCAAATCGTGTTTTTTCCACACTAATACAAGTGCAAAAGTGGTTTCCTGCACCAACACAAGTGTGAAAAGTGGTTTTTCAACACTAACACAAGTGCGAAAAGTGGTTTTTCAACACTATCACAAGTGCAAAAAGTGGTTTTTCCACACTAATACAAGTGCAAAAAGTGTTTTTTCCACACTAATACAAGTGCAAAAGTGGTTTCCTGCACCAACACAAGTGCGAAAAGTGGTTTTTCAACACTAACACAAGTGCGAAAAGTGGTTTTTCAACACTATCACAAGTGCAAAAAGTGTTTTTTCCACACTAATACAAGTGCAAAAGTGGTTTCCTGCACCAACACAAGTGCGAAAAGTGTTTTTTCAACACTAACACAAGTGCGAAAAGTGGTTTTTCAACACTATCACAAGTGCAAAAAGTGTTTTTTCCACACTAATACAAGTGCAAAAGTGGTTTCCTGCACCAACACAAGTGCGAAAAGTGGTTTTTCAACACTAACACAAGTGCGAAAAGTGGTTTTTCAACACTATCGCAAGTGCAAAAAGTGTTTTTTCCACACTAATACAAGTGCAAAAGTGGTTTCCTGCACCAACACAAGTGCGAAAAGTGGTTTTTCAACACTAACACAAGTGCGAAAAGTGGTTTTTCAACACTAACACAAGTGCGAAAAGTGGTTTTTCCACACTAATACAAGTGCAAAAGTGGTTTCCTGCACCAACACAAGTGTGAAAAGTGGTTTTTCAACACTAACACAAGTGCGAAAAGTGGTTTTTCAACCCTATCACAAGTGCAAAAAGTGTTTTTTCCACACTAATACAAATGCAAAAGTGGTTTCCTGCACCAACACAAGTGCGAAAAGTGTTTTTTCAACACTAACACAAGTGCGAAAAGTGGTTTTTAAACACTAACACAAGTGAGAAAAGTGTTTTTTCCACACTAATACAAGTGCAAAAGTGGTTTCCTGCACCAACACAATTGCAAAAATTGGTTTTTCAACACTAACACAAGTGCGAAAAGTGGTTTTTCAACACTATCACAGGTGCAAATCGTGTTTTTTCCACACTAATACAAGTGCAAAAGTGGTTTCCTGCACCAACACAAGTGTGAAAAGTGGTTTTTCAACTCTAACACAAGTGCGAAAAGTGGTTTTTCAACACTAACACAAGTGCAAAAAGTGGTTTTTCAACACTATCACAAGTGCAAAAAGTGTTTTTTCCACACTAATACAAGTGCAAAAGTGGGTTCCTGCACCAACACAAGTGCGAAAAGTGGTTTTTCAACACTAACACAAGTGCGAAAAGTGTTTTTCAACACTAACACAAGTGCGAAAAGTGGTTTTTCCACACTAATACAAGTGCAAAAGTGGTTTCCTGCACCAACACAAGTGCGAAATGTAGTTTTTCAACACTAACACAAGTGCGAAAAGTGGTTTTTCAACACTATCACAAGTGCAAAAAGTGATTTTTCCACACTAAAACAAGTGCAAAAGTGGTTTCCTGCACCAACACAAGTGCGAAAAGTGGTTTTTCAACACTAACAGAAGTGCGAAAAGTGGTTTTTGAACACTAACACAAGTGCGAAAAGTGGTTTTTCAACTCTAACACAGTTGCGAAAAGTGGTTTTTCAACACTAACACAAGTGCAAAAAGTGGTTTTTCCACACTAATACAAGTGCAAAAGTGGTTTCCTGCACCAACACAAGTGCGAAAAGTGGTTTTTCAACACTAACACAAGTGCGAAAAGTGCTTTTTCAACACTATCACAAGTGCAAAAAGTGGTTTTTCCACACTAATACAAGTGCAAAAAGTGTTTTTTCCACACTAATACAAGTGCAAAAGTGGTTTCCTGCACCAACACAAGTGCGAAAAGTGGTTTTTCAACACTAACACAAGTGCGAAAAGTGGTTTTTCAACACTATCACAAGTGCAAAAAGTGTTTTTTCCACACTAATACAAGTGCAAAAGTGGTTTCCTGCACCAACACAAGTGCGAAAAGTGGTTTTTCAACACTAACACAAGTGCGAAAAGTGGTTTTTAAACACTAACACAAGTGCGAAAAGTGGTTTTTCCACACTAATACAAGTGCAAAAGTGGTTTCCTGCACCAACACAAGTGTGAAAAGTGGTTTTTCAACACTAACACAAGTGCGAAAAGTGGTTTTTCAACCCTATCACAAGTGCAAAAAGTGTTTTTTCCACACTAATACAAATGCAAAAGTGGTTTCCTGCACCAACACAAGTGCGAAAAGTGGTTTTTCAACACTAACACAAGTGCGAAAAGTGGTTTTTAAACACTAACACAAGTGAGAAAAGTGTTTTTTCCACACTAATACAAGTGCAAAAGTGGTTTCCTGCACCAACACAAGTGCAAAAATTGGTTTTTCAACACTAACACAAGTGCGAAAAGTGGTTTTTCAACACTATCACAGGTGCAAATCGTGTTTTTTCCACACTAATACAAGTGCAAAAGTGGTTTCCTGCACCAACACAAGTGTGAAAAGTGGTTTTTCAACACTAACACAAGTGCGAAAAGTGGTTTTTCAACACTAACACAAGTGCAAAAAGTGGTTTTTCAACACTATCACAAGTGCAAAAAGTGTTTTTTCCACACTAATACAAGTGCAAAAGTGGGTTCCTGCACCAACACAAGTGCGAAAAGTGGTTTTTCAACACTAACACAAGTGCGAAAAGTGTTTTTCAACACTAACACAAGTGCGAAAAGTGGTTTTTCCACACTAATACAAGTGCAAAAGTGGTTTCCTGCACCAACACAAGTGCGAAATGTGGTTTTTCAACACTAACACAAGTGCGAAAAGTGGTTTTTCAACACTATCACAAGTGCAAAAAGTGATTTTTCCACACTAAAACAAGTGCAAAAGTGGTTTCCTGCACCAACATAAGTGCGAAAAGTGGTTTTTCAACACTAACAGAAGTGCGAAAAGTGGTTTTTGAACACTAACACAAGTGCGAAAAGTGGTTTTTCAACTCTAACACAGGTGCGAAAAGTGGTTTTTCAACACTAACACAAGTGCAAAAAGTGGTTTTTCCACACTAATACAAGTGCAAAAGTGGTTTCCTGCACCAACACAAGTGCGAAAAGTGGTTTTTCAACACTAACACAAGTGCGAAAAGTGGTTTTTCAACACTATCACAAGTGCAAAAAGTGGTTTTGCCACACTAATACAAGTGCAAAAAGTGTTTTTCCACACTAATACAAGTGCAAAAGTGGTTTCCTGCACCAACACAAGTGCGAAAAGTGGTTTTTCAACACTAACACAAGTGCGAAAAGTGGTTTTTCAACACTATCACAAGTGCAAAAAGTGTTTTTTCCACACTAATACAAGTGCAAAAGTGGTTTCCTGCACCAACACAAGTGCGAAAAGTGTTTTTTCAACACTAACACAAGTGCGAAAAGTGGTTTTTCAACACTATCACAAGTGCAAAAAGTGTTTTTTCCACACTAATACAAGTGCAAAAGTGGTTTTCTGCACCAACACAAGTGCGAAAAGTGGTTTTTCAACACTAACACAAGTGCGAAAAGTGGTTTTTCAACACTAACACAAGTGCCAAAAGTGGTTTTTCAACACTAACACAAGTGCGAAAAGTGGTTTTTCAACATTAACACAAGTGCGAAAAGTGTTTTTTCCACACTAATACAAGTGCGAAAAGTGGTTTTTCAACACTATCACAAGTGCAAAAAGTGTTTTTTCCACACTAATACAAGTGCAAAAGTGGTTTCCTGCACCAACACAAGTGCGAAAAGTGGTTTTTCAACACTAACACAAGTGCGAAAAGTGGTTTTTCCACACTAATACAAGTGCGAAAAGTGGTTTTTCAACACTATCACAATGTGCAAAAAGTGTTTTTTCCACACTAATACAAGTGCAAAAGTGGTTTCCTGCACCAACACAAGTGCGAAAAGTGGTTTTTCAACACTAACACAAGTGCGAAAAGTGGTTTTTCAACACTATCACAAGTGCAAAAAGTGGTTTTTCCACACTAATACAAGTGCAAAAGTGGTTTCCTGCACCAACACAAGTGCGAAAAGTGGTTTTTCAACACTAACACAAGTGCGAAAAGTGGTTTTTCAACACTAACACAAGTGCGAAAAGTGGTTTTTCCACACTAATACAAGTGCAAAAGTGGTTTCCTGCACCAACACAAGTGTGAAAAGTGGTTTTTCAACACTAACACAAGTGCGAAAAGTGGTTTTTCAACCCTATCACAGGTGCAAAAAGTGTTTTTTCCACACTAATACAAATGCAAAAGTGGTTTCCTGCACCAACACAAGTGCGAAAAGTGGTTTTTCAACACTAACACAAGTGCGAAAAGTGGTTTTTAAACACTAACACAAGTGAGAAAAGTGTTTTTTCCACACTAATACAAGTGCAAAAGTGGTGTCCTGCACCAACACAAGTGCAAAAATTGGTTTTTCAACACTAACACAAGTGCGAAAAGTGGTTTTTCAACACTATCACAGGTGCAAATCATGTTTTTTCCACACTAATACAAGTGCAAAAGTGGTTTCCTGCACCAACACAAGTGTGAAAAGTGGTTTTTCAACACTAACACAAGTGCGAAAAGTGGTTTTTCAACACTAACACAAGTGCAAAAAGTGGTTTTTCAACACTATCACAAGTGCGAAAAGTGTTTTTCAACACTAACACAAGTGCGAAAAGTGGTTTTTCCACACTAATACAAGTGCAAAAGTGGTTTCCTGCACCAACACAAGTGCGAAATGTGGTTTTTCAACACTAACACAAGTGCGAAAAGTGGTTTTTCAACACTATCACAAGTGCAAAAAGTGATTTTTCCACACTAAAACAAGTGCGAAAAGTGGTTTTTCAACACTAACAGAAGTGCGAAAAGTGGTTTTTGAACACTAACACAAGTGCGAAAAGTGGTTTTTCAACTCTAACACAGGTGCGAAAAGTGGTTTTTCAACACTAACACAAGTGCAAAAAGTGGTTTTTCCAAACTAAAACAAGTGCAAAAGTGGTTTCCTGCACCAACACAAGTGCGAAAAGTGGTTTTTCAACACTAACACAAGTGCGAAAAGTGGTTTTTCAACACTATCACAAGTGCAAAAAGTGGTTTTTCCACACTAATACAAGTGCAAAAAGTGTTTTTTCCACACTAATACAAGTGCAAAAGTGGTTTCCTGCACCAACACAAGTGCGAAAAGTGGTTTTTCAACACTAACACAAGTGCGAAAAGTGGTTTTTCAACACTATCACATGTGCAAAAAGTGTTTTTTCCACACTAATACAAGTGCAAAAGTGGTTTCCTGCACCAACACAAGTGCGAAAAGTGTTTTTTCAACACTAACACAAGTGCGAAAAGTGGTTTTTCAACACTATCACAAGTGCAAAAAGTGTTTTTTCCACACTAATACAAGTGCAAAAGTGGTTTCCTGCACCAACACAAGTGCGAAAAGTGGTTTTTCAACACCAACACAAGTGTGAAAAGTGGTTTTTCAACACTAACACAAGTGCGAAAAGTGGTTTTTCAACACTAACACAAGTGCCAAAAGTGGTTTTTCAACACTAACACAAGTGCGAAAAGTGGTTTTTCAACATTAACACAAGTGCGAAAAGTGTTTTTTCCACACTAATACAAGTGCGAAAAGTGGTTTATCAACACTATCACAAGTGCAAAAAGTGTTTTTTCCACACTAATACAAGTGCAAAAGTGGTTTCCTGCACCAACACAAGTGCGAAAAGTGGTTTTTCAACACTAACACAAGTGCGAAAAGTGGTTTTTCCACACTAATACAAGTGCGAAAAGTGGTTTTTCAACACTATCACAATGTGCAAAAAGTGTTTTTTCCACACTAATACAAGTGCAAAAGTGGTTTCCTGCACCAACACAAGTGCGAAAAGTGGTTTTTCAACACTAACACAAGTGCGAAAAGTGGTTTTTCAACACTAACACAAGTGCGAAAAGTGGTTTTTCCACACTAATACAAGTGCAAAAGTGGTTTCCTGCACCAACACAAGTGCGAAAAGTGGTTTTTCAACACTAACACAAGTGCGAAAAGTGGTTTTTCAACACTATCACAAGTGCAAAAAGTGTTTTTTCCACACTAATACAAGTGCAAAAGTGGTTTCCTGCACCAACACAAGTGCGAAAAGTGGTTTTTCAACACTAACACAAGTGCGAAAAGTGGTTTTTCAACACTATCGCAAGTGCAAAAAGTGTTTTTTCCACACTAATACAAGTGCAAAAGTGGTTTCCTGCACCAACACAAGTGCGAAAAGTGGTTTTTCAACACTAACACAAGTGCGAAAAGTGGTTTTTCAACACTAACACAAGTGCGAAAAGTGGTTTTTCCACACTAATACAAGTGCAAAAGTGGTTTCCTGCACCAACACAAGTGTGAAAAGTGGTTTTTCAACACTAACACAAGTGCGAAAAGTGGTTTTTCAACCCTATCACAAGTGCAAAAAGTGTTTTTTCCACACTAATACAAATGCAAAAGTGGTTTCCTGCACCAACACAAGTGCGAAAAGTGGTTTTTCAACACTAACACAAGTGCGAAAAGTGGTTTTTAAACACTAACACAAGTGAGAAAAGTGTTTTTTCCACACTAATACAAGTGCAAAAGTGGTTTCCTGCACCAACACAAGTGCAAAAATTGGTTTTTCAACACTAACACAAGTGCGAAAAGTGGTTTTTCAACACTATCACAGGTGCAAATCATGTTTTTTCCACACTAATACAAGTGCAAAAGTGGTTTCCTGCACCAACACAAGTGTGAAAAGTGGTTTTTCAACACTAACACAAGTGCGAAAAGTGGTTTTTCAACACTAACACAAGTGCAAAAAGTGGTTTTTCAACACTATCACAAGTGCAAAAAGTGTTTTTTCCACACTAATACAAGTGCAAAAGTGGGTTCCTGCACCAACACAAGTGCGAAAAGTGGTTTTTCAACACTAACACAAGTGCGAAAAGTGTTTTTCAACACTAACACAAGTGCGAAAAGTGGTTTTTCCACACTAACACAAGTGCAAAAGTGGTTTCCTGCACCAACACAAGTGCGAAATGTGGTTTTTCAACACTAACACAAGTGCGAAAAGTGGTTTTTCAACACTATCACAAGTGCAAAAAGTGATTTTTCCACACTAAAACAAGTGCGAAAAGTGGTTTTTCAACACTAACAGAAGTGCGAAAAGTGGCGAAAAGTGGTTTTTCAACACTAACACAAGTGCGAAAAGTGGTTTTTCAACACTATCGCAAGTGCAAAAAGTGTTTTTTCCACACTAATACAAGTGCAAAAGTGGTTTCCTGCACCAACACAAGTGCGAAAAGTGGTTTTTCAACACTAACACAAGTGCGAAAAGTGGTTTTTCAACACTAACACAAGTGCGAAAAGTGGTTTTTCCACACTAATACAAGTGCAAAAGTGGTTTCCTGCACCAACACAAGTGTGAAAAGTGGTTTTTCAACACTAACACAAGTGCGAAAAGTGGTTTTTCAACCCTATCACAAGTGCAAAAAGTGTTTTTTCCACACTAATACAAATGCAAAAGTGGTTTCCTGCACCAACACAAGTGCGAAAAGTGTTTTTTCAACACTAACACAAGTGCGAAAAGTGGTTTTTAAACACTAACACAAGTGAGAAAAGTGTTTTTTCCACACTAATACAAGTGCAAAAGTGGTTTCCTGCACCAACACAAGTGCAAAAATTGGTTTTTCAACACTAACACAAGTGCGAAAAGTGGTTTTTCAACACTATCACAGGTGCAAATCGTGTTTTTTCCACACTAATACAAGTGCAAAAGTGGTTTCCTGCACCAACACAAGTGTGAAAAGTGGTTTTTCATCTCTAACACAAGTGCGAAAAGTGGTTTTTCAACACTAACACAAGTGCGAAAAGTGGTTTTTCAACACTATCACAAGTGCAAAAAGTGTTTTTTCCACACTAATACAAGTGCAAAAGTGGGTTCCTGCACCAACACAAGTGCGAAAAGTGGTTTTTCAACACTAACACAAGTGCGAAAAGTGTTTTTCAACACTAACACAAGTGCGAAAAGTGGTTTTTCCACACTAATACAAGTGCAAAAGTGGTTTCCTGCACCAACACAAGTGCGAAATGTAGTTTTTCAACACTAACACAAGTGCGAAAAGTGGTTTTTCAACACTATCACAAGTGCAAAAAGAGATTTTTCCACACTAAAACAAGTGCAAAAGTGGTTTCCTGCACCAACACAAGTGCGAAAAGTGGTTTTTCAACACTAACAGAAGTGCGAAAAGTGGTTTTTGAACACTAACACAAGTGCGAAAAGTGGTTTTTCAACTCTAACACAGGTGCGAAAAGTGGTTTTTCAACACTAACACAAGTGCAAAAAGTGGTTTTTCCACACTAATACAAGTGCAAAAGTGGTTTCCTGCACCAACACAAGTGCGAAAAGTGGTTTTTCAACACTAACACAAGTGCGAAAAGTGGTTTTTCAACACTATCAAAAGTGCAAAAAGTGGTTTTTCCACACTAATACAAGTGCAAAAAGTGTTTTTTCCACACTAATACAAGTGCAAAAGTGGTTTCCTGCACCAACACAAGTGCGAAAAGTGGTTTTTCAACACTAACACAAGTGCGAAAAGTGGTTTTTCAACACTATCACAAGTGCAAAAAGTGTTTTTTCCACACTAATACAAGTGCAAAAGTGGTTTCCTGCACCAACACAAGTGCGAAAAGTGGTTTTTCAACACTAACACAAGTGCGAAAAGTGGTTTTTAAACACTAACACAAGTGAGAAAAGTGTTTTTTCCACACTAATACAAGTGCAAAAGTGGTTTCCTGCACCAACACAAGTGCAAAAATTGGTTTTTCAACACTAACACAAGTGCGAAAAGTGGTTTTTCAACACTATCACAGGTGCAAATCGTGTTTTTTCCACACTAATACAAGTGCAAAAGTGGTTTCCTGCACCAACACAAGTGTGAAAAGTGGTTTTTCATCTCTAACACAAGTGCGAAAAGTG
This sequence comes from Myxine glutinosa, assembly GCF_964187855.1. NCBI lineage: Eukaryota > Metazoa > Chordata > Myxini > Myxiniformes > Myxinidae > Myxine > Myxine glutinosa. The sequence goes on along the minus strand of NW_027617616.1, from coordinate 78,649 downwards.
GTTTTTCAACACTAACACAAGTGCAAAAAGTGGTTTTTCAACACTATCACAAGTGCAAAAAGTGTTTTTTCCACACTAATACAAGTGCAAAAGTGGGTTCCTGCACCAACACAAGTGCGAAAAGTGGTTTTTCAACACTAACACAAGTGCGAAAAGTGTTTTTCAACACTAACACAAGTGCGAAAAGTGGTTTTTCCACACTAATACAAGTGCAAAAGTGGTTTCCTGCACCAACACAAGTGCGAAATGTAGTTTTTCAACACTAACACAAGTGCGAAAAGTGGTTTTTCAACACTATCACAAGTGCAAAAAGAGATTTTTCCACACTAAAACAAGTGCAAAAGTGGTTTCCTGCACCAACACAAGTGCGAAAAGTGGTTTTTCAACACTAACAGAAGTGCGAAAAGTGGTTTTTGAACACTAACACAAGTGCGAAAAGTGGTTTTTCAACTCTAACACAGGTGCGAAAAGTGGTTTTTCAACACTAACACAAGTGCAAAAAGTGGTTTTTCCACACTAATACAAGTGCAAAAGTGGTTTCCTGCACCAACACAAGTGCGAAAAGTGGTTTTTCAACACTAACACAAGTGCGAAAAGTGGTTTTTCAACACTATCACAAGTGCAAAAAGTGGTTTTTCCACACTAATACAAGTGCAAAAAGTGTTTTTTCCACACTAATACAAGTGCAAAAGTGGTTTCCTGCACCAACACAAGTGCGAAAAGTGGTTTTTCAACACTAACACAAGTGCGAAAAGTGGTTTTTCAACACTATCACAAGTGCAAAAAGTGTTTTTTCCACACTAATACAAGTGCAAAAGTGGTTTCCTGCACCAACACAAGTGCGAAAAGTGGTTTTTCAACACTAACACAAGTGCGAAAAGTGGTTTTTCAACACTAACACAAGTGCGAAAAGTGGTTTTTCCACACTAATACAAGTGCAAAAGTGGTTTTCTGCACCAACACAAGTGTGAAAAGTGGTTTTTCAACACTAACACAAGTGCGAAAAGTGGTTTTTCAACCCTATCACAAGTGCAAAAAGTGTTTTTCCACACTAATACAAATGCAAAAGTGGTTTCCTGCACCAACACAAGTGTGAAAAGTGGTTTTTCAACACTAACACAAGTGCGAAAAGTGGTTTTTAAACACTAACACAAGTGAGAAAAGTGTTTTTTCCACACTAATACAAGTGCAAAAGTGGTTTCCTGCACCAACACAAGTGCAAAAATTGGTTTTTCAACACTAACACAAGTGCGAAAAGTGGTTTTTCAACACTATCACAGGTGCAAATCGTGTTTTTTTCCACACTAATACAAGTGCAAAAGTGGTTTCCTGCACCAACACAAGTGTGAAAAGTGGTTTTTCAACACTAACACAAGTGCGAAAAGTGGTTTTTCAACACTAACACAAGTGCAAAAAGTGGTTTTTCAACACTATCACAAGTGCAAAAAGTGTTTTTTTCCACACTAATACAAGTGCAAAAGTGGGTTCCTGCACCAACACAAGTGCGAAAAGTGGTTTTTCAACACTAACACAAGTGCGAAAAGTGTTTTTCAACACTAACACAAGTGCGAAAAGTGGTTTTTCCACACTAATACAAGTGCAAAAGTGGTTTCCTGCACCAACACAAGTGCGAAATGTGGTTTTTCAACACTAACACAAGTGCGAAAAGTGGTTTTTCAACACTATCACAAGTGCAAAAAGTGATTTTTCCACACTAAAACAAGTGCAAAAGTGGTTTCCTGCACCAACATAAGTGCGAAGAGTGGTTTTTCAACACTAACAGAAGTGCGAAAAGTGGTTTTTGAACACTAACACAAGTGCGAAAAGTGGTTTTTCAACTCTAACACAGGTGCGAAAAGTGGTTTTTCAACACTAACACAAGTGCAAAAAGTGGTTTTTCCACACTAATACAAGTGCAAAAGTGGTTTCCTGCACCAACACAAGTGCGAAAAGTGGTTTTTCAACACTAACACAAGTGCGAAAAGTGGTTTTTCAACACTATCACAAGTGCAAAAAGTGGTTTTTCCACACTAATACAAGTGCAAAAAGTGTTTTTCCACACTAATACAAGTGCAAAAGTGGTTTCCTGCACCAACACAAGTGCGAAAAGTGGTTTTTCAACACTAACACAAGTGCGAAAAGTGGTTTTTCAACACTATCACAAGTGCAAAAAGTGTTTTTTCCACACTAATACAAGTGCAAAAGTGGTTTCCTGCACCAACACAAGTGCGAAAAGGGTTTTTTCAACACTAACACAAGTGCGAAAAGTGGTTTTTCAACACTATCACAAGTGCAAAAAGTGTTTTTTCCACACTAATACAAGTGCAAAAGTGGTTTCCTGCACCAACACAAGTGCGAAAAGTGGTTTTTCAACACTAACACAAGTGCGAAAAGTGGTTTTTCAACACTAACACAAGTGCCAAAAGTGGTTTTTCAACACTAACACAAGTGCGAAAAGTGGTTTTTCAACATTAACACAAGTGCGAAAAGTGTTTTTTCCACACTAATACAAGTGCGAAAAGTGGTTTTTCAACACTATCACAAGTGCAAAAAGTGTTTTTTCCACACTAATACAAGTGCAAAAGTGGTTTCCTGCACCAACACAAGTGCGAAAAGTGGTTTTTCAACACTAATACAAGGGCGAAAAGTGGTTTTTCCACACTAATACAAGTGCGAAAAGTGGTTTTTCAACACTATCACAATGTGCAAAAAGTGTTTTTTCCACACTAATACAAGTGCAAAAGTGGTTTCCTGCACCAACACAAGTGCGAAAAGTGGTTTTTCAACACTAACACAAGTGCGAAAAGTGGTTTTTCAACACTAACACAAGTGCGAAAAGTGGTTTTTCCACACTAATACAAGTGCAAAAGTGGTTTCCTGCACCAACACAAGTGCGAAAAGTGGTTTTTCAACACTAACACAAGTGCGAAAAGTGGTTTTTCAACACTATCACAAGTGCAAAAAGTGTTTTTTCCACACTAATACAAGTGCAAAAGTGGTTTCCTGCACCAACACAAGTGCGAAAAGTGGTTTTTCAACACTAACACAAGTGCGAAAAGTGGTTTTTCAACACTATCGCAAGTGCAAAAAGTGTTTTTTCCACACTAATACAAGTGCAAAAGTGGTTTCCTGCACCAACACAAGTGCGAAAAGTGGTTTTTCAACACTAACACAAGTGCGAAAAGTGGTTTTTCAACACTAACACAAGTGCGAAAAGTGGTTTTTCCACACTAATACAAGTGCAAAAGTGGTTTCCTGCACCAACACAAGTGTGAAAAGTGGTTTTTCAACACTAACACAAGTGCGAAAAGTGGTTTTTCAACCCTATCACAAGTGCAAAAAGTGTTTTTTCCACACTAATACAAATGCAAAAGTGGTTTCCTGCACCAACACAAGTGCGAAAAGTGGTTTTTCAACACTAACACAAGTGCGAAAAGTGGTTTTTAAACACTAACACAAGTGAGAAAAGTGTTTTTTCCACACTAATACAAGTGCAAAAGTGGTTTCCTGCACCAACACAAGTGCGAAAAGTGTTTTTTCAACACTAACACAAGTGCGAAAAGTGGTTTTTCAACACTATCACAAGTGCAAAAAGTGTTTTTTCCACACTAATACAAGTGCAAAAGTGGTTTCCTGCACCAACACAAGTGCGAAAAGTGGTTTTTCAACACTAACACAAGTGCGAAAAGTGGTTTTTCAACACTAACACAAGTGCCAAAAGTGGTTTTTCAACACTAACACAAGTGCGAAAAGTGGTTTTTCAACATTAACACAAGTGCGAAAAGTGTTTTTTCCACACTAATACAAGTGCGAAAAGTGGTTTTTCAACACTATCACAAGTGCAAAAAGTGTTTTTTCCACACTAATACAAGTGCAAAAGTGGTTTCCTGCACCAACACAAGTGCGAAAAGTGGTTTTTCAACACTAACACAAGTGCGAAAAGTGGTTTTTCCACACTAATACAAGTGCGAAAAGTGGTTTTTCAACACTATCACAATGTGCAAAAAGTGTTTTTTCCACACTAATACAAGTGCAAAAGTGGTTTCCTGCACCAACACAAGTGCGAAAAGTGGTTTTTCAACACTAACACAAGTGCGAAAAGTGGTTTTTCAACACTAACACAAGTGCGAAAAGTGGTTTTTCCACACTAATACAAGTGCAAAAGTGGTTTCCTGCACCAACACAAGTGCGAAAAGTGGTTTTTCAACACTAACACAAGTGCGAAAAGTGGTTTTTCAACACTATCACAAGTGCAAAAAGTGTTTTTTCCACACTAATACAAGTGCAAAAGTGGTTTCCTGCACCAACACAAGTGCGAAAAGTGGTTTTTCAACACTAACACAAGTGCGAAAAGTGGTTTTTCAACACTATCGCAAGTGCAAAAAGTGTTTTTTCCACACTAATACAAGTGCAAAAGTGGTTTCCTGCACCAACACAAGTGCGAAAAGTGGTTTTTCAACACTAACACAAGTGCGAAAAGTGGTTTTTCAACACTAACACAAGTGCGAAAAGTGGTTTTTCCACACTAATACAAGTGCAAAAGTGGTTTCCTGCACCAACACAAGTGCGAAATGTAGTTTTTCAACACTAACACAAGTGCGAAAAGTGGTTTTTCAACACTATCACAAGTGCAAAAAGAGATTTTTCCACACTAAAACAAGTGCAAAAGTGGTTTCCTGCACCAACACAAGTGCGAAAAGTGGTTTTTCAACACTAACAGAAGTGCGAAAAGTGGTTTTTGAACACTAACACAAGTGCGAAAAGTGGTTTTTCAACTCTAACACAGGTGCGAAAAGTGGTTTTTCAACACTAACACAAGTGCAAAAAGTGGTTTTTCCACACTAATACAAGTGCAAAAGTGGTTTCCTGCACCAACACAAGTGCGAAAAGTGGTTTTTCAACACTAACACAAGTGCGAAAAGTGGTTTTTCAACACTATCACAAGTGCAAAAAGTGGTTTTTCCACACTAATACAAGTGCAAAAAGTGTTTTTTCCACACTAATACAAGTGCAAAAGTGGTTTCCTGCACCAACACAAGTGCGAAAAGTGGTTTTTCAACACTAACACAAGTGCGAAAAGTGGTTTTTCAACACTATCACAAGTGCAAAAAGTGTTTTTTCCACACTAATACAAGTGCAAAAGTGGTTTCCTGCACCAACACAAGTGCGAAAAGTGGTTTTTCAACACTAACACAAGTGCGAAAAGTGGTTTTTCAACACTAACACAAGTGCGAAAAGTGGTTTTTCCACACTAATACAAGTGCAAAAGTGGTTTTCTGCACCAACACAAGTGTGAAAAGTGGTTTTTCAACACTAACACAAGTGCGAAAAGTGGTTTTTCAACCCTATCACAAGTGCAAAAAGTGTTTTTCCACACTAATACAAATGCAAAAGTGGTTTCCTGCACCAACACAAGTGCGAAAAGTGGTTTTTAAACACTAACACAAGTGAGAAAAGTGTTTTTTCCACACTAATACAAGTGCAAAAGTGGTTTCCTGCACCAACACAAGTGCAAAAATTGGTTTTTCAACACTAACACAAGTGCGAAAAGTGGTTTTTCAACACTATCACAGGTGCAAATCGTGTTTTTTCCACACTAATACAAGTGCAAAAGTGGTTTCCTGCACCAACACAAGTGTGAAAAGTGGTTTTTCAACACTAACACAAGTGCGAAAAGTGGTTTTTCAACACTAACACAAGTGCAAAAAGTGGTTTTTCAACACTATCACAAGTGCAAAAAGTGTTTTTTCCACACTAATACAAGTGCAAAAGTGGGTTCCTGCACCAACACAAGTGCGAAAAGTGGTTTTTCAACACTAACACAAGTGCGAAAAGTGTTTTTCAACACTAACACAAGTGCGAAAAGTGGTTTTTCCACACTAATACAAGTGCAAAAGTGGTTTCCTGCACCAACACAAGTGCGAAATGTGGTTTTTCAACACTAACACAAGTGCGAAAAGTGGTTTTTCAACACTATCACAAGTGCAAAAAGTGATTTTTCCACACTAAAACAAGTGCAAAAGTGGTTTCCTGCACCAACATAAGTGCGAAGAGTGGTTTTTCAACACTAACAGAAGTGCGAAAAGTGGTTTTTGAACACTAACACAAGTGCGAAAAGTGGTTTTTCAACTCTAACACAGGTGCGAAAAGTGGTTTTTCAACACTAACACAAGTGCAAAAAGTGGTTTTTCCACACTAATACAAGTGCAAAAGTGGTTTCCTGCACCAACACAAGTGCGAAAAGTGGTTTTTCAACACTAACACAAGTGCGAAAAGTGGTTTTTCAACACTATCACAAGTGCAAAAAGTGGTTTTTCCACACTAATACAAGTGCAAAAAGTGTTTTTCCACACTAATACAAGTGCAAAAGTGGTTTCCTGCACCAACACAAGTGCGAAAAGTGGTTTTTCAACACTAACACAAGTGCGAAAAGTGGTTTTTCAACACTATCACAAGTGCAAAAAGTGTTTTTTCCACACTAATACAAGTGCAAAAGTGGTTTCCTGCACCAACACAAGTGCGAAAAGTGTTTTTTCAACACTAACACAAGTGCGAAAAGTGGTTTTTCAACACTATCACAAGTGCAAAAAGTGTTTTTTCCACACTAATACAAGTGCAAAAGTGGTTTCCTGCACCAACACAAGTGCGAAAAGTGGTTTTTCAACACTAACACAAGTGCGAAAAGTGGTTTTTCAACACTAACACAAGTGCCAAAAGTGGTTTTTCAACACTAACACAAGTGCGAAAAGTGGTTTTTCAACATTAACACAAGTGCGAAAAGTGTTTTTTCCACACTAATACAAGTGCGAAAAGTGGTTTTTCAACACTATCACAAGTGCAAAAAGTGTTTTTTCCACACTAATACAAGTGCAAAAGTGGTTTCCTGCACCAACACAAGTGCGAAAAGTGGTTTTTCAACACTAATACAAGGGCGAAAAGTGGTTTTTCCACACTAATACAAGTGCGAAAAGTGGTTTTTCAACACTATCACAATGTGCAAAAAGTGTTTTTTCCACACTAATACAAGTGCAAAAGTGGTTTCCTGCACCAACACAAGTGCGAAAAGTGGTTTTTCAACACTAACACAAGTGCGAAAAGTGGTTTTTCAACACTAACACAAGTGCGAAAAGTGGTTTTTTCCACACTAATACAAGTGCAAAAGTGGTTTCCTGCACCAACACAAGTGCGAAAAGTGGTTTTTCAACACTAACACAAGTGCGAAAAGTGGTTTTTCAACACTATCACAAGTGCAAAAAGTGTTTTTTCCACACTAATACAAGTGCAAAAGTGGTTTCCTGCACCAACACAAGTGCGAAAAGTGGTTTTTCAACACTAACACAAGTGCGAAAAGTGGTTTTTCAACACTATCGCAAGTGCAAAAAGTGTTTTTTCCACACTAATACAAGTGCAAAAGTGGTTTCCTGCACCAACACAAGTGCGAAAAGTGGTTTTTCAACACTAACACAAGTGCGAAAAGTGGTTTTTCAACACTAACACAAGTGCGAAAAGTGGTTTTTCCACACTAATACAAGTGCAAAAGTGGTTTCCTGCACCAACACAAGTGTGAAAAGTGGTTTTTCAACACTAACACAAGTGCGAAAAGTGGTTTTTCAACCCTATCACAAGTGCAAAAAGTGTTTTTTCCACACTAATACAAATGCAAAAGTGGTTTCCTGCACCAACACAAGTGCGAAAAGTGGTTTTTCAACACTAACACAAGTGCGAAAAGTGGTTTTTAAACACTAACACAAGTGAGAAAAGTGTTTTTTCCACACTAATACAAGTGCAAAAGTGGTTTCCTGCACCAACACAAGTGCGAAAAGTGTTTTTTCAACACTAACACAAGTGCGAAAAGTGGTTTTTCAACACTATCACAAGTGCAAAAAGTGTTTTTTCCACACTAATACAAGTGCAAAAGTGGTTTCCTGCACCAACACAAGTGCGAAAAGTGGTTTTTCAACACTAACACAAGTGCGAAAAGTGGTTTTTCAACACTAACACAAGTGCCAAAAGTGGTTTTTCAACACTAACACAAGTGCGAAAAGTGGTTTTTCAACATTAACACAAGTGCGAAAAGTGTTTTTTCCACACTAATACAAGTGCGAAAAGTGGTTTTTCAACACTATCACAAGTGCAAAAAGTGTTTTTTCCACACTAATACAAGTGCAAAAGTGGTTTCCTGCACCAACACAAGTGCGAAAAGTGGTTTTTCAACACTAACACAAGTGCGAAAAGTGGTTTTTCCACACTAATACAAGTGCGAAAAGTGGTTTTTCAACACTATCACAATGTGCAAAAAGTGTTTTTTCCACACTAATACAAGTGCAAAAGTGGTTTCCTGCACCAACACAAGTGCGAAAAGTGGTTTTTCAACACTAACACAAGTGCGAAAAGTGGTTTTTCAACACTAACACAAGTGCGAAAAGTGGTTTTTCCACACTAATACAAGTGCAAAAGTGGTTTCCTGCACCAACACAAGTGCGAAAAGTGGTTTTTCAACACTAACACAAGTGCGAAAAGTGGTTTTTCAACACTATCACAAGTGCAAAAAGTGTTTTTTCCACACTAATACAAGTGCAAAAGTGGTTTCCTGCACCAACACAAGTGCGAAAAGTGGTTTTTCAACACTAACACAAGTGCGAAAAGTGGTTTTTCAACACTATCGCAAGTGCAAAAAGTGTTTTTTCCACACTAATACAAGTGCAAAAGTGGTTTCCTGCACCAACACAAGTGCGAAAAGTGGTTTTTCAACACTAACACAAGTGCGAAAAGTGGTTTTTCAACACTAACACAAGTGCGAAAAGTGGTTTTTCCACACTAATACAAGTGCAAAAGTGGTTTCCTGCACCAACACAAGTGTGAAAAGTGGTTTTTCAACACTAACACAAGTGCGAAAAGTGGTTTTTCAACCCTATCACAAGTGCAAAAAGTGTTTTTTCCACACTAATACAAATGCAAAAGTGGTTTCCTGCACCAACACAAGTGCGAAAAGTGGTTTTTCAACACTAACACAAGTGCGAAAAGTGGTTTTTAAACACTAACACAAGTGAGAAAAGTGTTTTTTCCACACTAATACAAGTGCAAAAGTGGTTTCCTGCACCAACACAAGTGCAAAAATTGGTTTTTCAACACTAACACAAGTGCGAAAAGTGGTTTTTCAACACTATCACAGGTGCAAATCATGTTTTTTCCACACTAATACAAGTGCAAAAGTGGTTTCCTGCACCAACACAAGTGTGAAAAGTGGTTTTTCAACACTAACACAAGTGCGAAAAGTGGTTTTTCAACACTAACACAAGTGCAAAAAGTGGTTTTTCAACACTATCACAAGTGCAAAAAGTGTTTTTTCCACACTAATACAAGTGCAAAAGTGGGTTCCTGCACCAACACAAGTGCGAAAAGTGGTTTTTCAACACTAACACAAGTGCGAAAAGTGTTTTTCAACACTAACACAAGTGCGAAAAGTGGTTTTTCCACACTAATACAAGTGCAAAAGTGGTTTCCTGCACCAACACAAGTGCGAAATGTGGTTTTTCAACACTAACACAAGTGCGAAAAGTGGTTTTTTCAACACTATCACAAGTGCAAAAAGTGATTTTTCCACACTAAAACAAGTGCGAAAAGTGGTTTTTCAACACTAACAGAAGTGCGAAAAGTGGTTTTTGAACACTAACACAAGTGCGAAAAGTGGTTTTTCAACTCTAACACAGGTGCGAAAAGTGGTTTTTCAACACTAACACAAGTGCAAAAAGTGGTTTTTCCACACTAATACAAGTGCAAAAGTGGTTTCCTGCACCAACACAAGTGCGAAAAGTGGTTTTTCAACACTAACACAAGTGCGAAAAGTGGTTTTTCAACACTATCACAAGTGCAAAAAGTGGTTTTTCCACACTAATACAAGTGCAAAAAGTGTTTTTTCCACACTAATACAAGTGCAAAAGTGGTTTCCTGCACCAACACAAGTGCGAAAAGTGGTTTTTCAACACTAACACAAGTGCGAAAAGTGGTTTTTCAACACTATCACAAGTGCAAAAAGTGTTTTTTCCACACTAATACAAGTGCAAAAGTGGTTTCCTGCACCAACACAAGTGCGAAAAGTGTTTTTTCAACACTAACACAAGTGCGAAAAGTGGTTTTTCAACACTATCACAAGTGCAAAAAGTGTTTTTTCCACACTAATACAAGTGCAAAAGTGGTTTCCTGCACCAACACAAGTGCGAAAAGTGGTTTTTCAACACTAACACAAGTGCGAAAAGTGGTTTTTCAACACTATCGCAAGTGCAAAAAGTGTTTTTTCCACACTAATACAAGTGCAAAAGTGGTTTCCTGCACCAACACAAGTGCGAAAAGTGGTTTTTCAACACTAACACAAGTGCGAAAAGTGGTTTTTCAACACTAACACAAGTGCGAAAAGTGGTTTTTCCACACTAATACAAGTGCAAAAGTGGTTTCCTGCACCAACACAAGTGTGAAAAGTGGTTTTTCAACACTAACACAAGTGCGAAAAGTGGTTTTTCAACCCTATCACAAGTGCAAAAAGTGTTTTTTCCACACTAATACAAATGCAAAAGTGGTTTCCTGCACCAACACAAGTGCGAAAAGTGTTTTTTCAACACTAACACAAGTGCGAAAAGTGGTTTTTAAACACTAACACAAGTGAGAAAAGTGTTTTTTCCACACTAATACAAGTGCAAAAGTGGTTTCCTGCACCAACACAAGTGCAAAAATTGGTTTTTCAACACTAACACAAGTGCGAAAAGTGGTTTTTCAACACTATCACAGGTGCAAATCGTGTTTTTTCCACACTAATACAAGTGCAAAAGTGGTTTCCTGCACCAACACAAGTGTGAAAAGTGGTTTTTCAACTCTAACACAAGTGCGAAAAGTGGTTTTTCAACACTAACACAAGTGCAAAAAGTGGTTTTTCAACACTATCACAAGTGCAAAAAGTGTTTTTTCCACACTAATACAAGTGCAAAAGTGGGTTCCTGCACCAACACAAGTGCGAAAAGTGGTTTTTCAACACTAACACAAGTGCGAAAAGTGTTTTTCAACACTAACACAAGTGCGAAAAGTGGTTTTTCCACACTAATACAAGTGCAAAAGTGGTTTACTGCACCAACACAAGTGCGAAATGTAGTTTTTCAACACTAACACAAGTGCGAAAAGTGGTTTTTCAACACTATCACAAGTGCAAAAAGTGATTTTTCCACACTAAAACAAGTGCAAAAGTGGTTTCCTGCACCAACACAAGTGCGAAAAGTGGTTTTTCAACACTAACAGAAGTGCGAAAAGTGGTTTTTGAACACTAACACAAGTGCGAAAAGTGGTTTTTCAACTCTAACACAGGTGCGAAAAGTGGTTTTTCAACACTAACACAAGTGCAAAAAGTGGTTTTTCCACACTAATACAAGTGCAAAAGTGGTTTCCTGCACCAACACAAGTGCGAAAAGTGGTTTTTCAACACTAACACAAGTGCGAAAAGTGGTTTTTCAACACTATCACAAGTGCAAAAAGTGGTTTTTCCACACTAATACAAGTGCAAAAAGTGTTTTTTCCACACTAATACAAGTGCAAAAGTGGTTTCCTGCACCAACACAAGTGCGAAAAGTGGTTTTTCAACACTAACACAAGTGCGAAAAGTGGTTTTTCAACACTATCACAAGTGCAAAAAGTGTTTTTTCCACACTAATACAAGTGCAAAAGTGGTTTCCTGCACCAACACAAGTGCGAAAAGTGGTTTTTCAACACTAACACAAGTGCGAAAAGTGGTTTTTCAACACTAACACAAGTGCGAAAAGTGGTTTTTCCACACTAATACAAGTGCAAAAGTGGTTTCCTGCACCAACACAAGTGTGAAAAGTGGTTTTTCAACACTAACACAAGTGCGAAAAGTGGTTTTTCAACCCTATCACAAGTGCAAAAAGTGTTTTTTCCACACTAATACAAATGCAAAAGTGGTTTCCTGCACCAACACAAGTGCGAAAAGTGGTTTTTCAACACTAACACAAGTGCGAAAAGTGGTTTTTAAACACTAACACAAGTGAGAAAAGTGTTTTTTCCAAACTAATACAAGTGCAAAAGTGGTTTCCTGCACCAACACAAGTGCAAAAATTGGTTTTTCAACACTAACACAAGTGCGAAAAGTGGTTTTTCAACACTATCACAGGTGCAAATCGTGTTTTTTCCACACTAATACAAGTGCAAAAGTGGTTTCCTGCACCAACACAAGTGTGAAAAGTGGTTTTTCAACACTAACACAAGTGCGAAAAGTGGTTTTTCAACACTAACACAAGTGCAAAAAGTGGTTTTTCAACACTATCACAAGTGCAAAAAGTGTTTTTTCCACACTAATACAAGTGCAAAAGTGGGTTCCTGCACCAACACAAGTGCGAAAAGTGGTTTTTCAACACTAACACAAGTGCGAAAAGTGTTTTTCAACACTAACACAAGTGCGAAAAGTGGTTTTTCCACACTAATACAAGTGCAAAAGTGGTTTCCTGCACCAACACAAGTGCGAAATGTGGTTTTTCAACACTAACACAAGTGCGAAAAGTGGTTTTTCAACACTATCACAAGTGCAAAAAGTGATTTTTCCACACTAAAACAAGTGCAAAAGTGGTTTCCTGCACCAACATAAGTGCGAAAAGTGGTTTTTCAACACTAACAGAAGTGCGAAAAGTGGTTTTTTAACACTAACACAAGTGCGAAAAGTGGTTTTTCAACTCTAACACAGGTGCGAAAAGTGGTTTTTCAACACTAACACAAGTGCAAAAAGTGGTTTTTCCACACTAATACAAGTGCAAAAGTGGTTTCCTGCACCAACACAAGTGCGAAAAGTGGTTTTTCAACACTAACACAAGTGCGAAAAGTGGTTTTTCAACACTATCACAAGTGCAAAAAGTGGTTTTTCCACACTAATACAAGTGCAAAAAGTGTTTTTCCACACTAATACAAGTGCAAAAGTGGTTTCCTGCACCAACACAAGTGCGAAAAGTGGTTTTTCAACACTAACACAAGGGCGAAAAGTGGTTTTTAAACACTAACACAAGTGAGAAAAGTGTTTTTTCCACACTAATACAAGTGCAAAAGTGGTTTCCTGCACCAACACAAGTGCAAAAATTGGTTTTTCAACACTAACACAAGTGCGAAAAGTGGTTTTTCAACACTATCACAGGTGCAAATCATGTTTTTTCCACACTAATACAAGTGCAAAAGTGGTTTCCTGCACCAACACAAGTGTGAAAAGTGGTTTTTCAACACTAACACAAGTGCGAAAAGTGGTTTTTCAACACTAACACAAGTGCAAAAAGTGGTTTTTCAACACTATCACAAGTGCAAAAAGTGTTTTTTCCACACTAATACAAGTGCAAAAGTGGGTTCCTGCACCAACACAAGTGCGAAAAGTGGTTTTTCAACACTAACACAAGTGCGAAAAGTGTTTTTCAACACTAACACAAGTGCGAAAAGTGGTTTTTCCACACTAATACAAGTGCAAAAGTGGTTTCCTGCACCAACACAAGTGCGAAATGTGGTTTTTCAACACTAACACAAGTGCGAAAAGTGGTTTTTCAACACTATCACAAGTGCAAAAAGTGATTTTTCCACACTAAAACAAGTGCGAAAAGTGGTTTTTCAACACTAACAGAAGTGCGAAAAGTGGTTTTTGAACACTAACACAAGTGCGAAAAGTGGTTTTTCAACTCTAACACAGGTGCGAAAAGTGGTTTTTCAACACTAACACAAGTGCAAAAAGTGGTTTTTCCACACTAATACAAGTGCAAAAGTGGTTTCCTGCACCAACACAAGTGCGAAAAGTGGTTTTTCAACACTAACACAAGTGCGAAAAGTGGTTTTTCAACACTATCACAAGTGCAAAAAGTGGTTTTTCCACACTAATACAAGTGCAAAAAGTGTTTTTTCCACACTAATACAAGTGCAAAAGTGGTTTCCTGCACCAACACAAGTGCGAAAAGTGTTTTTTCAACACTAACACAAGTGCGAAAAGTGGTTTTTCAACACTATCACAAGTGCAAAAAGTGTTTTTTCCACACTAATACAAGTGCAAAAGTGGTTTCCTGCACCAACACAAGTGCGAAAAGTGGTTTTTCAACACTAACACAAGTGCGAAAAGTGGTTTTTCAACACTATCGCAAGTGCAAAAAGTGTTTTTTCCACACTAATACAAGTGCAAAAGTGGTTTCCTGCACCAACACAAGTGCGAAAAGTGGTTTTTCAACACTAACACAAGTGCGAAAAGTGGTTTTTCAACACTAACACAAGTGCGAAAAGTGGTTTTTCCACACTAATACAAGTGCAAAAGTGGTTTCCTGCACCAACACAAGTGTGAAAAGTGGTTTTTCAACACTAACACAAGTGCGAAAAGTGGTTTTTCAACCCTATCACAAGTGCAAAAAGTGTTTTTTCCACACTAATACAAATGCAAAAGTGGTTTCCTGCACCAACACAAGTGCGAAAAGTGTTTTTTCAACACTAACACAAGTGCGAAAAGTGGTTTTTAAACACTAACACAAGTGAGAAAAGTGTTTTTTCCACACTAATACAAGTGCAAAAGTGGTTTCCTGCACCAACACAAGTGCAAAAATTGGTTTTTCAACACTAACACAAGTGCGAAAAGTGGTTTTTCAACACTATCACAGGTGCAAATCGTGTTTTTTCCACACTAATACAAGTGCAAAAGTGGTTTCCTGCACCAACACAAGTGTGAAAAGTGGTTTTTCAACTCTAACACAAGTGCGAAAAGTGGTTTTTCAACACTAACACAAGTGCAAAAAGTGGTTTTTCAACACTATCACAAGTGCAAAAAGTGTTTTTTCCACACTAATACAAGTGCAAAAGTGGGTTCCTGCACCAACACAAGTGCGAAAAGTGGTTTTTCAACACTAACACAAGTGCGAAAAGTGTTTTTCAACACTAACACAAGTGCGAAAAGTGGTTTTTCCACACTAATACAAGTGCAAAAGTGGTTTCCTGCACCAACACAAGTGCGAAATGTAGTTTTTCAACACTAACACAAGTGCGAAAAGTGGTTTTTCAACACTATCACAAGTGCAAAAAGTGATTTTTCCACACTAAAACAAGTGCAAAAGTGGTTTCCTGCACCAACACAAGTGCGAAAAGTGGTTTTTCAACACTAACAGAAGTGCGAAAAGTGGTTTTTGAACACTAACACAAGTGCGAAAAGTGGTTTTTCAACTCTAACACAGGTGCGAAAAGTGGTTTTTCAACACTAACACAAGTGCAAAAAGTGGTTTTTCCACACTAATACAAGTGCAAAAGTGGTTTCCTGCACCAACACAAGTGCGAAAAGTGGTTTTTCAACACTAACACAAGTGCGAAAAGTGGTTTTTCAACACTATCACAAGTGCAAAAAGTGGTTTTTCCACACTAATACAAGTGCAAAAAGTGTTTTTTCCACACTAATACAAGTGCAAAAGTGGTTTCCTGCACCAACACAAGTGCGAAAAGTGGTTTTTCAACACTAACACAAGTGCGAAAAGTGGTTTTTCAACACTATCACAAGTGCAAAAAGTGTTTTTTCCACACTAATACAAGTGCAAAAGTGGTTTCCTGCACCAACACAAGTGCGAAAAGTGGTTTTTCAACACTAACACAAGTGCGAAAAGTGGTTTTTCAACACTAACACAAGTGCGAAAAGTGGTTTTTCCACACTAATACAAGTGCAAAAGTGGTTTCCTGCACCAACACAAGTGTGAAAAGTGGTTTTTCAACACTAACACAAGTGCGAAAAGTGGTTTTTCAACCCTATCACAAGTGCAAAAAGTGTTTTTTCCACACTAATACAAATGCAAAAGTGGTTTCCTGCACCAACACAAGTGCGAAAAGTGGTTTTTCAACACTAACACAAGTGCGAAAAGTGGTTTTTAAACACTAACACAAGTGAGAAAAGTGTTTTTTCCAAACTAATACAAGTGCAAAAGTGGTTTCCTGCACCAACACAAGTGCAAAAATTGGTTTTTCAACACTAACACAAGTGCGAAAAGTGGTTTTTCAACACTATCACAGGTGCAAATCGTGTTTTTTCCACACTAATACAAGTGCAAAAGTGGTTTCCTGCACCAACACAAGTGTGAAAAGTGGTTTTTCAACACTAACACAAGTGCGAAAAGTGGTTTTTCAACACTAACACAAGTGCAAAAAGTGGTTTTTCAACACTATCACAAGTGCAAAAAGTGTTTTTTCCACACTAATACAAGTGCAAAAGTGGGTTCCTGCACCAACACAAGTGCGAAAAGTGGTTTTTCAACACTAACACAAGTGCGAAAAGTGTTTTTCAACACTAACACAAGTGCGAAAAGTGGTTTTTCCACACTAATACAAGTGCAAAAGTGGTTTCCTGCACCAACACAAGTGCGAAATGTGGTTTTTCAACACTAACACAAGTGCGAAAAGTGGTTTTTCAACACTATCACAAGTGCAAAAAGTGATTTTTCCACACTAAAACAAGTGCAAAAGTGGTTTCCTGCACCAACATAAGTGCGAAAAGTGGTTTTTCAACACTAACAGAAGTGCGAAAAGTGGTTTTTTAACACTAACACAAGTGCGAAAAGTGGTTTTTCAACTCTAACACAGGTGCGAAAAGTGGTTTTTCAACACTAACACAAGTGCAAAAAGTGGTTTTTCCACACTAATACAAGTGCAAAAGTGGTTTCCTGCACCAACACAAGTGCGAAAAGTGGTTTTCAACACTAACACAAGTGCGAAAAGTGGTTTTTCAACACTATCACAAGTGCAAAAAGTGGTTTTTCCACACTAATACAAGTGCAAAAAGTGTTTTTCCACACTAATACAAGTGCAAAAGTGGTTTCCTGCACCAACACAAGTGCGAAAAGTGGTTTTTCAACACTAACACAAGGGCGAAAAGTGGTTTTTAAACACTAACACAAGTGAGAAAAGTGTTTTTTCCACACTAATACAAGTGCAAAAGTGGTTTCCTGCACCAACACAAGTGCAAAAATTGGTTTTTCAACACTAACACAAGTGCGAAAAGTGGTTTTTCAACACTATCACAGGTGCAAATCATGTTTTTTCCACACTAATACAAGTGCAAAAGTGGTTTCCTGCACCAACACAAGTGTGAAAAGTGGTTTTTCAACACTAACACAAGTGCGAAAAGTGGTTTTTCAACACTAACACAAGTGCAAAAAGTGGTTTTTCAACACTATCACAAGTGCAAAAAGTGTTTTTTCCACACTAATACAAGTGCAAAAGTGGGTTCCTGCACCAACACAAGTGCGAAAAGTGGTTTTTCAACACTAACACAAGTGCGAAAAGTGTTTTTCAACACTAACACAAGTGCGAAAAGTGGTTTTTCCACACTAATACAAGTGCAAAAGTGGTTTCCTGCACCAACACAAGTGCGAAATGTGGTTTTTCAACACTAACACAAGTGCGAAAAGTGGTTTTTCAACACTATCACAAGTGCAAAAAGTGATTTTTCCACACTAAAACAAGTGCGAAAAGTGGTTTTTCAACACTAACAGAAGTGCGAAAAGTGGTTTTTGAACACTAACACAAGTGCAAAAAGTGGTTTTTCAACTCTAACACAGGTGCGAAAAGTGGTTTTTCAACACTAACACAAGTGCAAAAAGTGGTTTTTCCACACTAATACAAGTGCAAAAGTGGTTTCCTGCACCAACACAAGTGCGAAAAGTGGTTTTTCAACACTAACACAAGTGCGAAAAGTGGTTTTTCAACACTATCACAAGTGCAAAAAGTGGTTTTTCCACACTAATACAAGTGCAAAAAGTGTTTTTTCCACACTAATACAAGTGCAAAAGTGGTTTCCTGCACCAACACAAGTGCGAAAAGTGTTTTTTCAACACTAACACAAGTGCGAAAAGTGGTTTTTCAACACTATCACAAGTGCAAAAAGTGTTTTTTCCACACTAATACAAGTGCAAAAGTGGTTTCCTGCACCAACACAAGTGCGAAAAGTGGTTTTTCAACACTAACACAAGTGCGAAAAGTGGTTTTTCAACACTATCGCAAGTGCAAAAAGTGTTTTTTCCACACTAATACAAGTGCAAAAGTGGTTTCCTGCACCAACACAAGTGCGAAAAGTGGTTTTTCAACACTAACACAAGTGCGAAAAGTGGTTTTTCAACACGAACACAAGTGCGAAAAGTGGTTTTTCCACACTAATACAAGTGCAAAAGTGGTTTCCTGCACCAACACAAGTGTGAAAAGTGGTTTTTCAACACTAACACAAGTGCGAAAAGTGGTTTTTCAACCCTATCACAAGTGCAAAAAGTGTTTTTTCCACACTAATACAAATGCAAAAGTGGTTTCCTGCACCAACACAAGTGCGAAAAGTGTTTTTTCAACACTAACACAAGTGCGAAAAGTGGTTTTTAAACACTAACACAAGTGAGAAAAGTGTTTTTTCCACACTAATACAAGTGCAAAAGTGGTTTCCTGCACCAACACAAGTGCAAAAATTGGTTTTTCAACACTAACACAAGTGCGAAAAGTGGTTTTTCAACACTATCACAGGTGCAAATCGTGTTTTTTCCACACTAATACAAGTGCAAAAGTGGTTTCCTGCACCAACACAAGTGTGAAAAGTGGTTTTTCAACTCTAACACAAGTGCGAAAAGTGGTTTTTCAACACTAACACAAGTGCAAAAAGTGGTTTTTCAACACTATCACAAGTGCAAAAAGTGTTTTTTCCACACTAATACAAGTGCAAAAGTGGGTTCCTGCACCAACACAAGTGCGAAAAGTGGTTTTTCAACACTAACACAAGTGCGAAAAGTGTTTTTCAACACTAACACAAGTGCGAAAAGTGGTTTTTCCACACTAATACAAGTGCAAAAGTGGTTTCCTGCACCAACACAAGTGCGAAATGTAGTTTTTCAACACTAACACAAGTGCGAAAAGTGGTTTTTCAACACTATCACAAGTGCAAAAAGTGATTTTTCCACACTAAAACAAGTGCAAAAGTGGTTTCCTGCACCAACACAAGTGCGAAAAGTGGTTTTTCAACACTAACAGAAGTGCGAAAAGTGGTTTTTGAACACTAACACAAGTGCGAAAAGTGGTTTTTCAACTCTAACACAGGTGCGAAAAGTGGTTTTTCAACACTAACACAAGTGCAAAAAGTGGTTTTTCCACACTAATACAAGTGCAAAAGTGGTTTCCTGCACCAACACAAGTGCGAAAAGTGGTTTTTCAACACTAACACAAGTGCGAAAAGTGGTTTTTCAACACTATCACAAGTGCAAAAAGTGGTTTTTCCACACTAATACAAGTGCAAAAAGTGTTTTTTCCACACTAATACAAGTGCAAAAGTGGTTTCCTGCACCAACACAAGTGCGAAAAGTGGTTTTTCAACACTAACACAAGTGCGAAAAGTGGTTTTTCAACACTATCACAAGTGCAAAAAGTGTTTTTTCCACACTAATACAAGTGCAAAAGTGGTTTCCTGCACCAACACAAGTGCGAAAAGTGGTTTTTCAACACTAACACAAGTGCGAAAAGTGGTTTTTCAACACTAACACAAGTGCGAAAAGTGGTTTTTCCACACTAATACAAGTGCAAAAGTGGTTTCCTGCACCAACACAAGTGTGAAAAGTGGTTTTTCAACACTAACACAAGTGCGAAAAGTGGTTTTTCAACCCTATCACAAGTGCAAAAAGTGTTTTTTCCACACTAATACAAATGCAAAAGTGGTTTCCTGCACCAACACAAGTGCGAAAAGTGGTTTTTCAACACTAACACAAGTGCGAAAAGTGGTTTTTAAACACTAACACAAGTGAGAAAAGTGTTTTTTCCAAACTAATACAAGTGCAAAAGTGGTTTCCTGCACCAACACAAGTGCAAAAATTGGTTTTTCAACACTAACACAAGTGCGAAAAGTGGTTTTTCAACACTATCACAGGTGCAAATCGTGTTTTTTCCACACTAATACAAGTGCAAAAGTGGTTTCCTGCACCAACACAAGTGTGAAAAGTGGTTTTTCAACACTAACACAAGTGCGAAAAGTGGTTTTTCAACACTAACACAAGTGCAAAAAGTGGTTTTTCAACACTATCACAAGTGCAAAAAGTGTTTTTTCCACACTAATACAAGTGCAAAAGTGGGTTCCTGCACCAACACAAGTGCGAAAAGTGGTTTTTCAACACTAACACAAGTGCGAAAAGTGTTTTTCAACACTAACACAAGTGCGAAAAGTGGTTTTTCCACACTAATACAAGTGCAAAAGTGGTTTCCTGCACCAACACAAGTGCGAAATGTGGTTTTTCAACACTAACACAAGTGCGAAAAGTGGTTTTTCAACACTATCACAAGTGCAAAAAGTGATTTTTCCACACTAAAACAAGTGCAAAAGTGGTTTCCTGCACCAACATAAGTGCGAAAAGTGGTTTTTCAACACTAACAGAAGTGCGAAAAGTGGTTTTTTAACACTAACACAAGTGCGAAAAGTGGTTTTTCAACTCTAACACAGGTGCGAAAAGTGGTTTTTCAACACTAACACAAGTGCAAAAAGTGGTTTTTCCACACTAATACAAGTGCAAAAGTGGTTTCCTGCACCAACACAAGTGCGAAAAGTGGTTTTTCAACACTAACACAAGTGCGAAAAGTGGTTTTTCAACACTATCACAAGTGCAAAAAGTGGTTTTTCCACACTAATACAAGTGCAAAAAGTGTTTTTCCACACTAATACAAGTGCAAAAGTGGTTTCCTGCACCAACACAAGTGCGAAAAGTGGTTTTTCAACACTAACACAAGGGCGAAAAGTGGTTTTTAAACACTAACACAAGTGAGAAAAGTGTTTTTTCCACACTAATACAAGTGCAAAAGTGGTTTCCTGCACCAACACAAGTGCAAAAATTGGTTTTTCAACACTAACACAAGTGCGAAAAGTGGTTTTTCAACACTATCACAGGTGCAAATCATGTTTTTTCCACACTAATACAAGTGCAAAAGTGGTTTCCTGCACCAACACAAGTGTGAAAAGTGGTTTTTCAACACTAACACAAGTGCGAAAAGTGGTTTTTCAACACTAACACAAGTGCAAAAAGTGGTTTTTCAACACTATCACAAGTGCAAAAAGTGTTTTTTCCACACTAATACAAGTGCAAAAGTGGGTTCCTGCACCAACACAAGTGCGAAAAGTGGTTTTTCAACACTAACACAAGTGCGAAAAGTGTTTTTCAACACTAACACAAGTGCGAAAAGTGGTTTTTCCACACTAATACAAGTGCAAAAGTGGTTTCCTGCACCAACACAAGTGCGAAATGTGGTTTTTCAACACTAACACAAGTGCGAAAAGTGGTTTTTCAACACTATCACAAGTGCAAAAAGTGATTTTTCCACACTAAAACAAGTGCGAAAAGTGGTTTTTCAACACTAACAGAAGTGCGAAAAGTGGTTTTTGAACACTAACACAAGTGCGAAAAGTGGTTTTTCAACTCTAACACAGGTGCGAAAAGTGGTTTTTCAACACTAACACAAGTGCAAAAAGTGGTTTTTCCACACTAATACAAGTGCAAAAGTGGTTTCCTGCACCAACACAAGTGCGAAAAGTGGTTTTTCAACACTAACACAAGTGCGAAAAGTGGTTTTTCAACACTATCACAAGTGCAAAAAGTGGTTTTTCCACACTAATACAAGTGCAAAAAGTGTTTTTTCCACACTAATACAAGTGCAAAAGTGGTTTCCTGCACCAACACAAGTGCGAAAAGTGTTTTTTCAACACTAACACAAGTGCGAAAAGTGGTTTTTCAACACTATCACAAGTGCAAAAAGTGTTTTTTCCACACTAATACAAGTGCAAAAGTGGTTTCCTGCACCAACACAAGTGCGAAAAGTGGTTTTTCAACACTAACACAAGTGCGAAAAGTGGTTTTTCAACACTATCGCAAGTGCAAAAAGTGTTTTTTCCACACTAATACAAGTGCAAAAGTGGTTTCCTGCACCAACACAAGTGCGAAAAGTGGTTTTTCAACACTAACACAAGTGCGAAAAGTGGTTTTTCAACACGAACACAAGTGCGAAAAGTGGTTTTTCCACACTAATACAAGTGCAAAAGTGGTTTCCTGCACCAACACAAGTGTGAAAAGTGGTTTTTCAACACTAACACAAGTGCGAAAAGTGGTTTTTCAACCCTATCACAAGTGCAAAAAGTGTTTTTTCCACACTAATACAAATGCAAAAGTGGTTTCCTGCACCAACACAAGTGCGAAAAGTGTTTTTTCAACACTAACACAAGTGCGAAAAGTGGTTTTTAAACACTAACACAAGTGAGAAAAGTGTTTTTTCCACACTAATACAAGTGCAAAAGTGGTTTCCTGCACCAACACAAGTGCAAAAATTGGTTTTTCAACACTAACACAAGTGCGAAAAGTGGTTTTTCAACACTATCACAGGTGCAAATCGTGTTTTTTCCACACTAATACAAGTGCAAAAGTGGTTTCCTGCACCAACACAAGTGTGAAAAGTGGTTTTTCAACTCTAACACAAGTGCGAAAAGTGGTTTTTCAACACTAACACAAGTGCAAAAAGTGGTTTTTCAACACTATCACAAGTGCAAAAAGTGTTTTTTCCACACTAATACAAGTGCAAAAGTGGGTTCCTGCACCAACACAAGTGCGAAAAGTGGTTTTTCAACACTAACACAAGTGCGAAAAGTGTTTTTCAACACTAACACAAGTGCGAAAAGTGGTTTTTCCACACTAATACAAGTGCAAAAGTGGTTTCCTGCACCAACACAAGTGCGAAATGTAGTTTTTCAACACTAACACAAGTGCGAAAAGTGGTTTTTCAACACTATCACAAGTGCAAAAAGTGATTTTTCCACACTAAAACAAGTGCAAAAGTGGTTTCCTGCACCAACACAAGTGCGAAAAGTGGTTTTTCAACACTAACAGAAGTGCGAAAAGTGGTTTTTGAACACTAACACAAGTGCGAAAAGTGGTTTTTCAACTCTAACACAGGTGCGAAAAGTGGTTTTTCAACACTAACACAAGTGCAAAAAGTGGTTTTTCCACACTAATACAAGTGCAAAAGTGGTTTCCTGCACCAACACAAGTGCGAAAAGTGGTTTTTCAACACTAACACAAGTGCGAAAAGTGGTTTTTCAACACTATCACAAGTGCAAAAAGTGGTTTTTCCACACTAATACAAGTGCAAAAAGTGTTTTTTCCACACTAATACAAGTGCAAAAGTGGTTTCCTGCACCAACACAAGTGCGAAAAGTGGTTTTTCAACACTAACACAAGTGCGAAAAGTGGTTTTTCAACACTATCACAAGTGCAAAAAGTGTTTTTTCCACACTAATACAAGTGCAAAAGTGGTTTCCTGCACCAACACAAGTGCGAAAAGTGTTTTTTCAACACTAACACAAGTGCGAAAAGTGGTTTTTCAACACTAACACAAGTGCGAAAAGTGGTTTTTCAACACTATCACAAGTGCAAAAAGTGATTTTTCCACACTAAAACAAGTGCGAAAAGTGGTTTTTCAACACTAACAGAAGTGCGAAAAGTGGTTTTTGAACACTAACACAAGTGCGAAAAGTGGTTTTTCAACTCTAACACAGGTGCGAAAAGTGGTTTTTCAACACTAACACAAGTGCAAAAAGTGGTTTTTCCACACTAATACAAGTGCAAAAGTGGTTTCCTGCACCAACACAAGTGCGAAAAGTGGTTTTTCAACACTAACACAAGTGCGAAAAGTGGTTTTTCAACACTATCACAAGTGCAAAAAGTGGTTTTTCCACACTAATACAAGTGCAAAAAGTGTTTTTTCCACACTAATACAAGTGCAAAAGTGGTTTCCTGCACCAACACAAGTGCGAAAAGTGTTTTTTCAACACTAACACAAGTGCGAAAAGTGGTTTTTCAACACTATCACAAGTGCAAAAAGTGTTTTTTCCACACTAATACAAGTGCAAAAGTGGTTTCCTGCACCAACACAAGTGCGAAAAGTGGTTTTTCAACACTAACACAAGTGCGAAAAGTGGTTTTTCAACACTATCGCAAGTGCAAAAAGTGTTTTTTCCACACTAATACAAGTGCAAAAGTGGTTTCCTGCACCAACACAAGTGCGAAAAGTGGTTTTTCAACACTAACACAAGTGCGAAAAGTGGTTTTTCAACACGAACACAAGTGCGAAAAGTGGTTTTTCCACACTAATACAAGTGCAAAAGTGGTTTCCTGCACCAACACAAGTGTGAAAAGTGGTTTTTCAACACTAACACAAGTGCGAAAAGTGGTTTTTCAACCCTATCACAAGTGCAAAAAGTGTTTTTTCCACACTAATACAAATGCAAAAGTGGTTTCCTGCACCAACACAAGTGCGAAAAGTGTTTTTTCAACACTAACACAAGTGCGAAAAGTGGTTTTTAAACACTAACACAAGTGAGAAAAGTGTTTTTTCCACACTAATACAAGTGCAAAAGTGGTTTCCTGCACCAACACAAGTGCAAAAATTGGTTTTTCAACACTAACACAAGTGCGAAAAGTGGTTTTTCAACACTATCACAGGTGCAAATCGTGTTTTTTCCACACTAATACAAGTGCAAAAGTGGTTTCCTGCACCAACACAAGTGTGAAAAGTGGTTTTTCAACTCTAACACAAGTGCGAAAAGTGGTTTTTCAACACTAACACAAGTGCAAAAAGTGGTTTTTCAACACTATCACAAGTGCAAAAAGTGTTTTTTCCACACTAATACAAGTGCAAAAGTGGGTTCCTGCACCAACACAAGTGCGAAAAGTGGTTTTTCAACACTAACACAAGTGCGAAAAGTGTTTTTCAACACTAACACAAGTGCGAAAAGTGGTTTTTCCACACTAATACAAGTGCAAAAGTGGTTTCCTGCACCAACACAAGTGCGAAATGTAGTTTTTCAACACTAACACAAGTGCGAAAAGTGGTTTTTCAACACTATCACAAGTGCAAAAAGTGATTTTTCCACACTAAAACAAGTGCAAAAGTGGTTTCCTGCACCAACACAAGTGCGAAAAGTGGTTTTTCAACACTAACAGAAGTGCGAAAAGTGGTTTTTGAACACTAACACAAGTGCGAAAAGTGGTTTTTCAACTCTAACACAGGTGCGAAAAGTGGTTTTTCAACACTAACACAAGTGCAAAAAGTGGTTTTTCCACACTAATACAAGTGCAAAAGTGGTTTCCTGCACCAACACAAGTGCGAAAAGTGGTTTTTCAACACTAACACAAGTGCGAAAAGTGGTTTTTCAACACTATCACAAGTGCAAAAAGTGGTTTTTCCACACTAATACAAGTGCAAAAAGTGTTTTTCCACACTAATACAAGTGCAAAAGTGGTTTCCTGCACCAACACAAGTGCGAAAAGTGGTTTTTCAACACTAACACAAGTGCGAAAAGTGGTTTTTCAACACTATCACAAGTGCAAAAAGTGTTTTTTCCACACTAATACAAGTGCAAAAGTGGTTTCCTGCACCAACACAAGTGCGAAAAGTGGTTTTTCAACACTAACACAAGTGCGAAAAGTGGTTTTTCAACACTAACACAAGTGCGAAAAGTGGTTTTTCCACACTAATACAAGTGCAAAAGTGGTTTCCTGCACCAACACAAGTGTGAAAAGTGGTTTTTCAACACTAACACAAGTGCGAAAAGTGGTTTTTCAACCCTATCACAAGTGCAAAAAGTGTTTTTCCACACTAATACAAATGCAAAAGTGGTTTCCTGCACCAACACAAGTGCGAAAAGTGGTTTTTCAACACTAACACAAGTGCGAAAAGTGGTTTTTAAACACTAACACAAGTGAGAAAAGTGTTTTTTCCAAACTAATACAAGTGCAAAAGTGGTTTCCTGCACCAACACAAGTGCAAAAATTGGTTTTTCAACACTAACACAAGTGCGAAAAGTGGTTTTTTCAACACTATCACAGGTGCAAATCGTGTTTTTTCCACACTAATACAAGTGCAAAAGTGGTTTCCTGCACCAACACAAGTGTGAAAAGGGTTTTTCAACACTAACACAAGTGCGAAAAAGTGGTTTTTTCAACACTAACACAAGTGCAAAAAGTGGTTTTTCAACACTATCACAAGTGCAAAAAGTGTTTTTTCCACACTAATACAAGTGCAAAAGTGGGTTCCTGCACCAACACAAGTGCGAAAAGTGGTTTTTCAACACTAACACAAGTGCGAAAAGTGTTTTTCAACACTTAACACAAGTGCGAAAAGTGGTTTTTCCACACTAATACAAGTGCAAAAGTGGTTTCCTGCACCAACACAAGTGCGAAATGTGGTTTTTCAACACTAACACAAGTGCGGAAAAGTGGTTTTTCAACACTATCACAAGTGCAAAAAGTGATTTTTCCACACTAAAACAAGTGCAAAAGTGGTTTCCTGCACCAACATAAGTGCGAAAAGTGGTTTTTCAACACTAACAGAAGTGCGAAAAGTGGTTTTTTAACACTAACACAAGTGCGAAAAGTGGTTTTTCAACTCTAACACAGGTGCGAAAAGTGGTTTTTCAACACTAACACAAGTGCAAAAAGTGGTTTTTCCACACTAATACAAGTGCAAAAGTGGTTTCCTGCACCAACACAAGTGCGAAAAGTGGTTTTTCAACACTAACACAAGTGCGAAAAGTGGTTTTTCAACACTATCACAAGTGCAAAAAGTGGTTTTTCCACACTAATACAAGTGCAAAAAGTGTTTTTCCACACTAATACAAGTGCAAAAGTGGTTTCCTGCACCAACACAAGTGCGAAAAGTGGTTTTTCAACACTAACACAAGGGCGAAAAGTGGTTTTTAAACACTAACACAAGTGAGAAAAGTGTTTTTTCCACACTAATACAAGTGCAAAAGTGGTTTCCTGCACCAACACAAGTGCAAAAATTGGTTTTTCAACACTAACACAAGTGCGAAAAGTGGTTTTTCAACACTATCACAGGTGCAAATCATGTTTTTTCCACACTAATACAAGTGCAAAAGTGGTTTCCTGCACCAACACAAGTGTGAAAAGTGGTTTTTTCAACACTAACACAAGTGCGAAAAGTGGTTTTTCAACACTAACACAAGTGCAAAAAGTGGTTTTTCAACACTATCACAAGTGCAAAAAGTGTTTTTTCCACACTAATACAAGTGCAAAAGTGGGTTCCTGCACCAACACAAGTGCGAAAGTGGTTTTTCAACACTAACACAAGTGCGGAAAAGTGTTTTTCAACACTAACACAAGTGCGAAAAGTGGTTTTTCCACACTAATACAAGTGCAAAAGTGGTTTCCTGCACCAACACAAGTGCGAAATGTGGTTTTTCAACACTAACACAAGTGCGAAAAGTGGTTTTTCAACACTATCACAAGTGCAAAAAGTGATTTTTCCACACTAAAACAAGTGCGAAAAGTGGTTTTTCAACACTAACAGAAGTGCGAAAAGTGGTTTTTGAACACTAACACAAGTGCGAAAAGTGGTTTTTCAACTCTAACACAGGTGCGGAAAAGTGGTTTTTTCAACACTAACACAAGTGCAAAAAGTGGTTTTTCACACTAATACAAGTGCAAAAGTGGTTTCCTGCACCAACACAAGTGCGAAAAGTGGTTTTTCAACACTAACACAAGTGCGAAAAGTGGTTTTTCAACACTATCACAAGTGCAAAAAGTGGTTTTTCCACACTAATACAAGTGCAAAAAGTGTTTTTTCACACTAATACAAGTGCAAAAGTGGTTTCCTGCACCAACACAAGTGCGAAAAGTGTTTTTTCAACACGTAACACAAGTGCGAAAAGTGGTTTTTCAACACTATCACAAGTGCAAAAAGTGTTTTTTCCACACTAATACAAGTGCAAAAGTGGTTTCCTGCACAACACAAGTGCGAAAAGTGGGTTTTTCAACACTAACACAAGTGCGAAAAGTGGTTTTTCAACACTATCGCAAGTGCAAAAAGTGTTTTTTCCACACTAATACAAGTGCAAAAGTGGTTTCCTGCACCAACACAAGTGCGAAAAGTGGTTTTTCAACACTAACACAAGTGCGAAAAGTGGTTTTTCAACACGAACACAAGTGCGAAAAGTGGTTTTTCCACACTAATACAAGTGCAAAAGTGGTTTCCTGCACCAACACAAGTGTGAAAAGTGGTTTTTTCAACACTAACACAAGTGCGAAAAGTGGTTTTTCAACCCTATCACAAGTGCAAAAAGTGTTTTTTCCACACTAATACAAATGCAAAAGTGGTTTCCTGCACCAACACAAGTGCGAAAAGTGTTTTTTCAACACTAACACAAGTGCGAAAAGTGGTTTTTTAAACACTAACACAGGTGAGAAAAGTGTTTTTTCCACACTAATACAAGTGCAAAAGTGGTTTCCTGCACCAACACAAGTGCAAAAATTGGTTTTTCAACACTAACACAAGTGCGAAAAGTGGTTTTTCAACACTATCACAGGTGCAAATCGTGTTTTTTCCACACTAATACAAGTGCAAAAGTGGTTTCCTGCACCAACACAAGTGTGAAAAGTGGTTTTTCAACTCTAACACAAGTGCGAAAAGTGGTTTTTCAACACTAACACAAGTGCAAAAAGTGGTTTTTCAACACTATCACAAGTGCAAAAAGTGTTTTTTCCACACTAATACAAGTGCAAAAGTGGGTTCCTGCACCAACACAAGTGCGAAAAGTGGTTTTTCAACACTAACACAAGTGCGAAAAGTGTTTTTCAACACTAACACAAGTGCGAAAAGTGGTTTTTCCACACTAATACAAGTGCAAAAGTGGTTTCCTGCACCAACACAAGTGCGAAATGTAGTTTTTCAACACTAACACAAGTGCGAAAAGTGGTTTTTCAACACTATCACAAGTGCAAAAAGTGATTTTTCCACACTAAAACAAGTGCAAAAGTGGTTTCCTGCACCAACACAAGTGCGAAAAGTGGTTTTTCAACACTAACAGAAGTGCGAAAAGTGGTTTTTGAACACTAACACAAGTGCGAAAAGTGGTTTTTCAACTCTAACACAGGTGCGAAAAGTGGTTTTTCAACACTAACACAAGTGCAAAAAGTGGTTTTTCCACACTAATACAAGTGCAAAAGTGGTTTCCTGCACCAACACAAGTGCGAAAAGTGGTTTTTCAACACTAACACAAGTGCGAAAAGTGGTTTTTCAACACTATCACAAGTGCAAAAAGTGGTTTTTCCACACTAATACAAGTGCAAAAAGTGTTTTTTCCACACTAATACAAGTGCAAAAGTGGTTTCCTGCACCAACACAAGTGCGAAAAGTGGTTTTTCAACACTAACACAAGTGCGAAAAGTGGTTTTTCAACACTATCACAAGTGCAAAAAGTGTTTTTTCCACACTAATACAAGTGCAAAAGTGGTTTCCTGCACCAACACAAGTGCGAAAAGTGGTTTTTCAACACTAACACAAGTGCGAAAAGTGGTTTTTCAACACTAACACAAGTGCGAAAAGTGGTTTTTCCACACTAATACAAGTGCAAAAGTGGTTTCCTGCACCAACACAAGTGTGAAAAGTGGTTTTTCAACACTAACACAAGTGCGAAAAGTGGTTTTTCAACCCTATCACAAGTGCAAAAAGTGTTTTTTCCACACTAATACAAATGCAAAAGTGGTTTCCTGCACCAACACAAGTGCGAAAAGTGGTTTTTCAACACTAACACAAGTGCGAAAAGTGGTTTTTAAACACTAACACAAGTGAGAAAAGTGTTTTTTCCAAACTAATACAAGTGCAAAAGTGGTTTCCTGCACCAACACAAGTGCAAAAATTGGTTTTTCAACACTAACACAAGTGCGAAAAGTGGTTTTTCCACACTAATACAAGTGCAAAAGTGGTTTCCTGCACCAACACAAGTGCGAAATGTGGTTTTTCAACACTAACACAAGTGCGAAAAGTGGTTTTTCAACACTATCACAAGTGCAAAAAGTGATTTTTCCACACTAAAACAAGTGCAAAAGTGGTTTCCTGCACCAACATAAGTGCGAAAAGTGGTTTTTCAACACTAACAGAAGTGCGAAAAGTGGTTTTTTAACACTAACACAAGTGCGAAAAGTGGTTTTTCAACTCTAACACAGGTGCGAAAAGTGGTTTTTCAACACTAACACAAGTGCAAAAAGTGGTTTTTCCACACTAATACAAGTGCAAAAGTGGTTTCCTGCACCAACACAAGTGCGAAAAGTGGTTTTTCAACACTAACACAAGTGCGAAAAGTGGTTTTTCAACACTATCACAAGTGCAAAAAGTGGTTTTTCCACACTAATACAAGTGCAAAAAGTGTTTTTCCACACTAATACAAGTGCAAAAGTGGTTTCCTGCACCAACACAAGTGCGAAAAGTGGTTTTTCAACACTAACACAAGGGCGAAAAGTGGTTTTTAAACACTAACACAAGTGAGAAAAGTGTTTTTTCCACACTAATACAAGTGCAAAAGTGGTTTCCTGCACCAACACAAGTGCAAAAATTGGTTTTTCAACACTAACACAAGTGCGAAAAGTGGTTTTTCAACACTATCACAGGTGCAAATCATGTTTTTTCCACACTAATACAAGTGCAAAAGTGGTTTCCTGCACCAACACAAGTGTGAAAAGTGGTTTTTCAACACTAACACAAGTGCGAAAAGTGGTTTTTCAACACTAACACAAGTGCAAAAAGTGGTTTTTCAACACTATCACAAGTGCAAAAAGTGTTTTTTCCACACTAATACAAGTGCAAAAGTGGGTTCCTGCACCAACACAAGTGCGAAAAGTGGTTTTTCAACACTAACACAAGTGCGAAAAGTGTTTTTCAACACTAACACAAGTGCGAAAAGTGGTTTTTCCACACTAATACAAGTGCAAAAGTGGTTTCCTGCACCAACACAAGTGCGAAATGTGGTTTTTCAACACTAACACAAGTGCGAAAAGTGGTTTTTCAACACTATCACAAGTGCAAAAAGTGATTTTTCCACACTAAAACAAGTGCGAAAAGTGGTTTTTCAACACTAACAGAAGTGCGAAAAGTGGTTTTTGAACACTAACACAAGTGCGAAAAGTGGTTTTTCAACTCTAACACAGGTGCGAAAAGTGGTTTTTCAACACTAACACAAGTGCAAAAAGTGGTTTTTCCACACTAATACAAGTGCAAAAGTGGTTTCCTGCACCAACACAAGTGCGAAAAGTGGTTTTTCAACACTAACACAAGTGCGAAAAGTGGTTTTTCAACACTATCACAAGTGCAAAAAGTGGTTTTTCCACACTAATACAAGTGCAAAAAGTGTTTTTTCCACACTAATACAAGTGCAAAAGTGGTTTCCTGCACCAACACAAGTGCGAAAAGTGTTTTTTCAACACTAACACAAGTGCGAAAAGTGGTTTTTCAACACTATCACAAGTGCAAAAAGTGTTTTTTCCACACTAATACAAGTGCAAAAGTGGTTTCCTGCACCAACACAAGTGCGAAAAGTGGTTTTTCAACACTAACACAAGTGCGAAAAGTGGTTTTTCAACACTATCGCAAGTGCAAAAAGTGTTTTTTCCACACTAATACAAGTGCAAAAGTGGTTTCCTGCACCAACACAAGTGCGAAAAGTGGTTTTTCAACACTAACACAAGTGCGAAAAGTGGTTTTTCAACACGAACACAAGTGCGAAAAGTGGTTTTTCCACACTAATACAAGTGCAAAAGTGGTTTCCTGCACCAACACAAGTGTGAAAAGTGGTTTTTCAACACTAACACAAGTGCGAAAAGTGGTTTTTCAACCCTATCACAAGTGCAAAAAGTGTTTTTTCCACACTAATACAAATGCAAAAGTGGTTTCCTGCACCAACACAAGTGCGAAAAGTGTTTTTTCAACACTAACACAAGTGCGAAAAGTGGTTTTTAAACACTAACACAAGTGAGAAAAGTGTTTTTTCCACACTAATACAAGTGCAAAAGTGGTTTCCTGCACCAACACAAGTGCAAAAATTGGTTTTTCAACACTAACACAAGTGCGAAAAGTGGTTTTTCAACACTATCACAGGTGCAAATCGTGTTTTTTCCACACTAATACAAGTGCAAAAGTGGTTTCCTGCACCAACACAAGTGTGAAAAGTGGTTTTTCAACTCTAACACAAGTGCGAAAAGTGCTTTTTCAACACTAACACAAGTGCAAAAAGTGGTTTTTCAACACTATCACAAGTGCAAAAAGTGTTTTTTCCACACTAATACAAGTGCAAAAGTGGGTTCCTGCACCAACACAAGTGCGAAAAGTGGTTTTTCAACACTAACACAAGTGCGAAAAGTGTTTTTCAACACTAACACAAGTGCGAAAAGTGGTTTTTCCACACTAATACAAGTGCAAAAGTGGTTTCCTGCACCAACACAAGTGCGAAATGTAGTTTTTCAACACTAACACAAGTGCGAAAAGTGGTTTTTCAACACTATCACAAGTGCAAAAAGTGATTTTTCCACACTAAAACAAGTGCAAAAGTGGTTTCCTGCACCAACACAAGTGCGAAAAGTGGTTTTTCAACACTAACAGAAGTGCGAAAAGTGGTTTTTGAACACTAACACAAGTGCGAAAAGTGGTTTTTCAACTCTAACACAGGTGCGAAAAGTGGTTTTTCAACACTAACACAAGGGCGAAAAGTGGTTTTTAAACACTAACACAAGTGAGAAAAGTGTTTTTTCCACACTAATACAAGTGCAAAAGTGGTTTCCTGCACCAACACAAGTGCAAAAATTGGTTTTTCAACACTAACACAAGTGCGAAAAGTGGTTTTTCAACACTATCACAGGTGCAAATCATGTTTTTTCCACACTAATACAAGTGCAAAAGTGGTTTCCTGCACCAACACAAGTGTGAAAAGTGGTTTTTCAACACTAACACAAGTGCGAAAAGTGGTTTTTCAACACTAACACAAGTGCAAAAAGTGGTTTTTCAACACTATCACAAGTGCAAAAAGTGTTTTTTCCACACTAATACAAGTGCAAAAGTGGGTTCCTGCACCAACACAAGTGCGAAAAGTGGTTTTTCAACACTAACACAAGTGCGAAAAGTGTTTTTCAACACTAACACAAGTGCGAAAAGTGGTTTTTCCACACTAATACAAGTGCAAAAGTGGTTTCCTGCGCCAACACAAGTGCGAAATGTGGTTTTTCAACACTAACACAAGTGCGAAAAGTGGTTTTTCAACACTATCACAAGTGCAAAAAGTGATTTTTCCACACTAAAACAAGTGCGAAAAGTGGTTTTTCAACACTAACAGAAGTGCGAAAAGTGGTTTTTGAACACTAACACAAGTGCGAAAAGTGGTTTTTCAACTCTAACACAGGTGCGAAAAGTGGTTTTTCAACACTAACACAAGTGCAAAAAGTGGTTTTTCCACACTAATACAAGTGCAAAAGTGGTTTCCTGCACCAACACAAGTGCGAAAAGTGGTTTTTCAACACTAACACAAGTGCGAAAAGTGGTTTTTCAACACTATCACAAGTGCAAAAAGTGGTTTTTCCACACTAATACAAGTGCAAAAAGTGTTTTTTCCACACTAATACAAGTGCAAAAGTGGTTTCCTGCACCAACACAAGTGCGAAAAGTGTTTTTTCAACACTAACACAAGTGCGAAAAGTGGTTTTTCAACACTATCACAAGTGCAAAAAGTGTTTTTTCCACACTAATACAAGTGCAAAAGTGGTTTCCTGCACCAACACAAGTGCGAAAAGTGGTTTTTCAACACTAACACAAGTGCGAAAAGTGGTTTTTCAACACTATCGCAAGTGCAAAAAGTGTTTTTTCCACACTAATACAAGTGCAAAAGTGGTTTCCTGCACCAACACAAGTGCGAAAAGTGGTTTTTCAACACTAACACAAGTGCGAAAAGTGGTTTTTCAACACGAACACAAGTGCGAAAAGTGGTTTTTCCACACTAATACAAGTGCAAAAGTGGTTTCCTGCACCAACACAAGTGTGAAAAGTGGTTTTTCAACACTAACACAAGTGCGAAAAGTGGTTTTTCAACCCTATCACAAGTGCAAAAAGTGTTTTTTCCACACTAATACAAATGCAAAAGTGGTTTCCTGCACCAACACAAGTGCGAAAAGTGTTTTTTCAACACTAACACAAGTGCGAAAAGTGGTTTTTAAACACTAACACAAGTGAGAAAAGTGTTTTTTCCACACTAATACAAGTGCAAAAGTGGTTTCCTGCACCAACACAAGTGCAAAAATTGGTTTTTCAACACTAACACAAGTGCGAAAAGTGGTTTTTCAACACTATCACAGGTGCAAATCGTGTTTTTTCCACACTAATACAAGTGCAAAAGTGGTTTCCTGCACCAACACAAGTGTGAAAAGTGGTTTTTCAACTCTAACACAAGTGCGAAAAGTGGTTTTTCAACACTAACACAAGTGCAAAAAGTGGTTTTTCAACACTATCACAAGTGCAAAAAGTGTTTTTTCCACACTAATACAAGTGCAAAAGTGGGTTCCTGCACCAACACAAGTGCGAAAAGTGGTTTTTCAACACTAACACAAGTGCGAAAAGTGTTTTTCAACACTAACACAAGTGCGAAAAGTGGTTTTTCCACACTAATACAAGTGCAAAAGTGGTTTCCTGCACCAACACAAGTGCGAAATGTAGTTTTTCAACACTAACACAAGTGCGAAAAGTGGTTTTTCAACACTATCACAAGTGCAAAAAGTGATTTTTCCACACTAAAACAAGTGCAAAAGTGGTTTCCTGCACCAACACAAGTGCGAAAAGTGGTTTTTCAACACTAACAGAAGTGCGAAAAGTGGTTTTTGAACACTAACACAAGTGCGAAAAGTGGTTTTTCAACTCTAACACAGGTGCGAAAAGTGGTTTTTCAACACTAACACAAGTGCAAAAAGTGGTTTTTCCACACTAATACAAGTGCAAAAGTGGTTTCCTGCACCAACACAAGTGCGAAAAGTGGTTTTTCAACACTAACACAAGTGCGAAAAGTGGTTTTTCAACACTATCACAAGTGCAAAAAGTGGTTTTTCCACACTAATACAAGTGCAAAAAGTGTTTTTTCCACACTAATACAAGTGCAAAAGTGGTTTCCTGCACCAACACAAGTGCGAAAAGTGGTTTTTCAACACTAACACAAGTGCGAAAAGTGGTTTTTCAACACTATCACAAGTGCAAAAAGTGTTTTTTCCACACTAATACAAGTGCAAAAGTGGTTTCCTGCACCAACACAAGTGCGAAAAGTGGTTTTTCAACACTAACACAAGTGCGAAAAGTGGTTTTTCAACACTAACACAAGTGAGAAAAGTGGTTTTTCAACACTATCACAAGTGCAAAAAGTGTTTTTCCACACTAATACAAGTGCAAAAGTGGTTTCCTGCACCAACACAAGTGCGAAAAGTGGTTTTTCAACACTAACACAAGGGCGAAAAGTGGTTTTTAAACACTAACACAAGTGAGAAAAGTGTTTTTTCCACACTAATACAAGTGCAAAAGTGGTTTCCTGCACCAACACAAGTGCAAAAATTGGTTTTTCAACACTAACACAAGTGCGAAAAGTGGTTTTTCAACACTATCACAGGTGCAAATCATGTTTTTTCCACACTAATACAAGTGCAAAAGTGGTTTCCTGCACCAACACAAGTGTGAAAAGTGGTTTTTCAACACTAACACAAGTGCGAAAAGTGGTTTTTCAACACTAACACAAGTGCAAAAAGTGGTTTTTCAACACTATCACAAGTGCAAAAAGTGTTTTTTCCACACTAAAACAAGTGCAAAAGTGGTTTCCTGCACCAACACAAGTGCGAAAAGTGGTTTTTCAACACTAACAGAAGTGCGAAAAGTGGTTTTTGAACACTAACACAAGTGCGAAAAGTGGTTTTTCAACTCTAACACAGGTGCGAAAAGTGGTTTTTCAACACTAACACAAGGGCGAAAAGTGGTTTTTAAACACTAACACAAGTGAGAAAAGTGTTTTTTCCACACTAATACAAGTGCAAAAGTGGTTTCCTGCACCAACACAAGTGCAAAAATTGGTTTTTCAACACTAACACAAGTGCGAAAAGTGGTTTTTCAACACTATCACAGGTGCAAATCATGTTTTTTCCACACTAATACAAGTGCAAAAGTGGTTTCCTGCACCAACACAAGTGTGAAAAGTGGTTTTTCAACACTAACACAAGTGCGAAAAGTGGTTTTTCAACACTAACACAAGTGCAAAAAGTGGTTTTTCAACACTATCACAAGTGCAAAAAGTGTTTTTTCCACACTAATACAAGTGCAAAAGTGGGTTCCTGCACCAACACAAGTGCGAAAAGTGGTTTTTCAACACTAACACAAGTGCGAAAAGTGTTTTTCAACACTAACACAAGTGCGAAAAGTGGTTTTTCCACACTAATACAAGTGCAAAAGTGGTTTCCTGCGCCAACACAAGTGCGAAATGTGGTTTTTCAACACTAACACAAGTGCGAAAAGTGGTTTTTCAACACTATCACAAGTGCAAAAAGTGATTTTTCCACACTAAAACAAGTGCGAAAAGTGGTTTTTCAACACTAACAGAAGTGCGAAAAGTGGTTTTTGAACACTAACACAAGTGCGAAAAGTGGTTTTTCAACTCTAACACAGGTGCGAAAAGTGGTTTTTCAACACTAACACAAGTGCAAAAAGTGGTTTTTCCACACTAATACAAGTGCAAAAGTGGTTTCCTGCACCAACACAAGTGCGAAAAGTGGTTTTTCAACACTAACACAAGTGCGAAAAGTGGTTTTTCAACACTATCACAAGTGCAAAAAGTGGTTTTTCCACACTAATACAAGTGCAAAAAGTGTTTTTTCCACACTAATACAAGTGCAAAAGTGGTTTCCTGCACCAACACAAGTGCGAAAAGTGTTTTTTCAACACTAACACAAGTGCGAAAAGTGGTTTTTCAACACTATCACAAGTGCAAAAAGTGTTTTTTCCACACTAATACAAGTGCAAAAGTGGTTTCCTGCACCAACACAAGTGCGAAAAGTGGTTTTTCAACACTAACACAAGTGCGAAAAGTGGTTTTTCAACACTATCGCAAGTGCAAAAAGTGTTTTTTCCACACTAATACAAGTGCAAAAGTGGTTTCCTGCACCAACACAAGTGCGAAAAGTGGTTTTTCAACACTAACACAAGTGCGAAAAGTGGTTTTTCAACACGAACACAAGTGCGAAAAGTGGTTTTTCCACACTAATACAAGTGCAAAAGTGGTTTCCTGCACCAACACAAGTGTGAAAAGTGGTTTTTCAACACTAACACAAGTGCGAAAAGTGGTTTTTCAACCCTATCACAAGTGCAAAAAGTGTTTTTTCCACACTAATACAAATGCAAAAGTGGTTTCCTGCACCAACACAAGTGCGAAAAGTGTTTTTTCAACACTAACACAAGTGCGAAAAGTGGTTTTTAAACACTAACACAAGTGAGAAAAGTGTTTTTTCCACACTAATACAAGTGCAAAAGTGGTTTCCTGCACCAACACAAGTGCAAAAATTGGTTTTTCAACACTAACACAAGTGCGAAAAGTGGTTTTTCAACACTATCACAGGTGCAAATCGTGTTTTTTCCACACTAATACAAGTGCAAAAGTGGTTTCCTGCACCAACACAAGTGTGAAAAGTGGTTTTTCAACTCTAACACAAGTGCGAAAAGTGGTTTTTCAACACTAACACAAGTGCAAAAAGTGGTTTTTCAACACTATCACAAGTGCAAAAAGTGTTTTTTCCACACTAATACAAGTGCAAAAGTGGGTTCCTGCACCAACACAAGTGCGAAAAGTGGTTTTTCAACACTAACACAAGTGCGAAAAGTGTTTTTCAACACTAACACAAGTGCGAAAAGTGGTTTTTCCACACTAATACAAGTGCAAAAGTGGTTTCCTGCACCAACACAAGTGCGAAATGTAGTTTTTCAACACTAACACAAGTGCGAAAAGTGGTTTTTCAACACTATCACAAGTGCAAAAAGTGATTTTTCCACACTAAAACAAGTGCAAAAGTGGTTTCCTGCACCAACACAAGTGCGAAAAGTGGTTTTTCAACACTAACAGAAGTGCGAAAAGTGGTTTTTGAACACTAACACAAGTGCGAAAAGTGGTTTTTCAACTCTAACACAGGTGCGAAAAGTGGTTTTTCAACACTAACACAAGTGCAAAAAGTGGTTTTTCCACACTAATACAAGTGCAAAAGTGGTTTCCTGCACCAACACAAGTGCGAAAAGTGGTTTTTCAACACTAACACAAGTGCGAAAAGTGGTTTTTCAACACTATCACAAGTGCAAAAAGTGGTTTTTCCACACTAATACAAGTGCAAAAAGTGTTTTTTCCACACTAATACAAGTGCAAAAGTGGTTTCCTGCACCAACACAAGTGCGAAAAGTGGTTTTTCAACACTAACACAAGTGCGAAAAGTGGTTTTTCAACACTATCACAAGTGCAAAAAGTGTTTTTTCCACACTAATACAAGTGCAAAAGTGGTTTCCTGCACCAACACAAGTGCGAAAAGTGGTTTTTCAACACTAACACAAGTGCGAAAAGTGGTTTTTCAACACTAACACAAGTGAGAAAAGTGGTTTTTCAACACTATCACAAGTGCAAAAAGTGTTTTTCCACACTAATACAAGTGCAAAAGTGGTTTCCTGCACCAACACAAGTGCGAAAAGTGGTTTTTCAACACTAACACAAGGGCGAAAAGTGGTTTTTAAACACTAACACAAGTGAGAAAAGTGTTTTTTCCACACTAATACAAGTGCAAAAGTGGTTTCCTGCACCAACACAAGTGCAAAAATTGGTTTTTCAACACTAACACAAGTGCGAAAAGTGGTTTTTCAACACTATCACAGGTGCAAATCATGTTTTTTCCACACTAATACAAGTGCAAAAGTGGTTTCCTGCACCAACACAAGTGTGAAAAGTGGTTTTTCAACACTAACACAAGTGCGAAAAGTGGTTTTTCAACACTAACACAAGTGCAAAAAGTGGTTTTTCAACACTATCACAAGTGCAAAAAGTGTTTTTTCCACACTAATACAAGTGCAAAAGTGGGTTCCTGCACCAACACAAGTGCGAAAAGTGGTTTTTCAACACTAACACAAGTGCGAAAAGTGTTTTTCAACACTAACACAAGTGCGAAAAGTGGTTTTTCCACACTAATACAAGTGCAAAAGTGGTTTCCTGCACCAACACAAGTGCGAAATGTGGTTTTTCAACACTAACACAAGTGCGAAAAGTGGTTTTTCAACACTATCACAAGTGCAAAAAGTGATTTTTCCACACTAAAACAAGTGCGAAAAGTGGTTTTTCAACACTAACAGAAGTGCGAAAAGTGGTTTTTGAACACTAACACAAGTGCGAAAAGTGGTTTTTCAACTCTAACACAGGTGCGAAAAGTGGTTTTTCAACACTAACACAAGTGCAAAAAGTGGTTTTTCCACACTAATACAAGTGCAAAAGTGGTTTCCTGCACCAACACAAGTGCGAAAAGTGGTTTTTCAACACTAACACAAGTGCGAAAAGTGGTTTTTCAACACTATCACAAGTGCAAAAAGTGGTTTTTCCACACTAATACAAGTGCAAAAAGTGTTTTTTCCACACTAATACAAGTGCAAAAGTGGTTTCCTGCACCAACACAAGTGCGAAAAGTGTTTTTTCAACACTAACACAAGTGCGAAAAGTGGTTTTTCAACACTATCACAAGTGCAAAAAGTGTTTTTTCCACACTAATACAAGTGCAAAAGTGGTTTCCTGCACCAACACAAGTGCGAAAAGTGGTTTTTCAACACTAACACAAGTGCGAAAAGTGGTTTTTCAACACTATCGCAAGTGCAAAAAGTGTTTTTTCCACACTAATACAAGTGCAAAAGTGGTTTCCTGCACCAACACAAGTGCGAAAAGTGGTTTTTCAACACTAACACAAGTGCGAAAAGTGGTTTTTCAACACGAACACAAGTGCGAAAAGTGGTTTTTCCACACTAATACAAGTGCAAAAGTGGTTTCCTGCACCAACACAAGTGTGAAAAGTGGTTTTTCAACACTAACACAAGTGCGAAAAGTGGTTTTTCAACCCTATCACAAGTGCAAAAAGTGTTTTTTCCACACTAATACAAATGCAAAAGTGGTTTCCTGCACCAACACAAGTGCGAAAAGTGTTTTTTCAACACTAACACAAGTGCGAAAAGTGGTTTTTAAACACTAACACAAGTGAGAAAAGTGTTTTTTCCACACTAATACAAGTGCAAAAGTGGTTTCCTGCACCAACACAAGTGCAAAAATTGGTTTTTCAACACTAACACAAGTGCGAAAAGTGGTTTTTCAACACTATCACAGGTGCAAATCGTGTTTTTTCCACACTAATACAAGTGCAAAAGTGGTTTCCTGCACCAACACAAGTGTGAAAAGTGGTTTTTCAACTCTAACACAAGTGCGAAAAGTGGTTTTTCAACACTAACACAAGTGCAAAAAGTGGTTTTTCAACACTATCACAAGTGCAAAAAGTGTTTTTTCCACACTAATACAAGTGCAAAAGTGGGTTCCTGCACCAACACAAGTGCGAAAAGTGGTTTTTCAACACTAACACAAGTGCGAAAAGTGTTTTTCAACACTAACACAAGTGCGAAAAGTGGTTTTTCCACACTAATACAAGTGCAAAAGTGGTTTCCTGCACCAACACAAGTGCGAAATGTAGTTTTTCAACACTAACACAAGTGCGAAAAGTGGTTTTTCAACACTATCACAAGTGCAAAAAGTGATTTTTCCACACTAAAACAAGTGCAAAAGTGGTTTCCTGCACCAACACAAGTGCGAAAAGTGGTTTTTCAACACTAACAGAAGTGCGAAAAGTGGTTTTTGAACACTAACACAAGTGCGAAAAGTGGTTTTTCAACTCTAACACAGGTGCGAAAAGTGGTTTTTCAACACTAACACAAGTGCAAAAAGTGGTTTTTCCACACTAATACAAGTGCAAAAGTGGTTTCCTGCACCAACACAAGTGCGAAAAGTGGTTTTTCAACACTAACACAAGTGCGAAAAGTGGTTTTTCAACACTATCACAAGTGCAAAAAGTGGTTTTTCCACACTAATACAAGTGCAAAAAGTGTTTTTTCCACACTAATACAAGTGCAAAAGTGGTTTCCTGCACCAACACAAGTGCGAAAAGTGGTTTTTCAACACTAACACAAGTGCGAAAAGTGGTTTTTCAACACTATCACAAGTGCAAAAAGTGTTTTTTCCACACTAATACAAGTGCAAAAGTGGTTTCCTGCACCAACACAAGTGCGAAAAGTGGTTTTTCAACACTAACACAAGTGCGAAAAGTGGTTTTTCAACACTAACACAAGTGCGAAAAGTGGTTTTTCCACACTAATACAAGTGCAAAAGTGGTTTCCTGCACCAACACAAGTGTGAAAAGTGGTTTTTCAACACTAACACAAGTGCGAAAAGTGGTTTTTCAACCCTATCACAAGTGCAAAAAGTGTTTTTTCCACACTAATACAAATGCAAAAGTGGTTTCCTGCACCAACACAAGTGCGAAAAGTGGTTTTTCAACACTAACACAAGTGCGAAAAGTGGTTTTTCAACACTAACACAAGTGAGAAAAGTGTTTTTTCCAAACTAATACAAGTGCAAAAGTGGTTTCCTGCACCAACACAAGTGCAAAAATTGGTTTTTCAACACTAACACAAGTGCGAAAAGTGGTTTTTCAACACTATCACAGGTGCAAATCGTGTTTTTTCCACACTAATACAAGTGCAAAAGTGGTTTCCTGCACCAACACAAGTGTGAAAAGTGGTTTTTCAACACTAACACAAGTGCGAAAAGTGGTTTTTCAACACTAACACAAGTGCAAAAAGTGGTTTTTCAACACTATCAC
Organism: Myxine glutinosa; assembly: GCF_964187855.1. Classification (NCBI taxonomy): domain Eukaryota; kingdom Metazoa; phylum Chordata; class Myxini; order Myxiniformes; family Myxinidae; genus Myxine; species Myxine glutinosa. Next base: position 36,833 of record NW_027617616.1, on the reverse strand, counting down.
AAGTGCAAAAAGTGTTTTTTCCACACTAATACAAGTGCAAAAGTGGGTTCCTGCACCAACACAAGTGCGAAAAGTGGTTTTTCAACACTAACACAAGTGCGAAAAGTGTTTTTCAACACTAACACAAGTGCGAAAAGTGGTTTTTCCACACTAATACAAGTGCAAAAGTGGTTTCCTGCACCAACACAAGTGCGAAATGTGGTTTTTCAACACTAACACAAGTGCGAAAAGTGGTTTTTCAACACTATCACAAGTGCAAAAAGTGATTTTTCCACACTAAAACAAGTGCAAAAGTGGTTTCCTGCACCAACATAAGTGCGAAAAGTGGTTTTTCAACACTAACAGAAGTGCGAAAAGTGGTTTTTTAACACTAACACAAGTGCGAAAAGTGGTTTTTCAACTCTAACACAGGTGCGAAAAGTGGTTTTTCAACACTAACACAAGTGCAAAAAGTGGTTTTTCCACACTAATACAAGTGCAAAAGTGGTTTCCTGCACCAACACAAGTGCGAAAAGTGGTTTTTCAACACTAACACAAGTGCGAAAAGTGGTTTTTCAACACTATCACAAGTGCAAAAAGTGGTTTTTCCACACTAATACAAGTGCAAAAAGTGTTTTTCCACACTAATACAAGTGCAAAAGTGGTTTCCTGCACCAACACAAGTGCGAAAAGTGGTTTTTCAACACTAACACAAGGGCGAAAAGTGGTTTTTAAACACTAACACAAGTGAGAAAAGTGTTTTTTCCACACTAATACAAGTGCAAAAGTGGTTTCCTGCACCAACACAAGTGCAAAAATTGGTTTTTCAACACTAACACAAGTGCGAAAAGTGGTTTTTCAACACTATCACAGGTGCAAATCATGTTTTTTCCACACTAATACAAGTGCAAAAGTGGTTTCCTGCACCAACACAAGTGTGAAAAGTGGTTTTTCAACACTAACACAAGTGCGAAAAGTGGTTTTTCAACACTAACACAAGTGCAAAAAGTGGTTTTTCAACACTATCACAAGTGCAAAAAGTGTTTTTTCCACACTAATACAAGTGCAAAAGTGGGTTCCTGCACCAACACAAGTGCGAAAAGTGGTTTTTCAACACTAACACAAGTGCGAAAAGTGTTTTTCAACACTAACACAAGTGCGAAAAGTGGTTTTTCCACACTAATACAAGTGCAAAAGTGGTTTCCTGCACCAACACAAGTGCGAAATGTGGTTTTTCAACACTAACACAAGTGCGAAAAGTGGTTTTTCAACACTATCACAAGTGCAAAAAGTGATTTTTCCACACTAAAACAAGTGCGAAAAGTGGTTTTTCAACACTAACAGAAGTGCGAAAAGTGGTTTTTGAACACTAACACAAGTGCGAAAAGTGGTTTTTCAACTCTAACACAGGTGCGAAAAGTGGTTTTTCAACACTAACACAAGTGCAAAAAGTGGTTTTTCCACACTAATACAAGTGCAAAAGTGGTTTCCTGCACCAACACAAGTGCGAAAAGTGGTTTTTCAACACTAACACAAGTGCGAAAAGTGGTTTTTCAACACTATCACAAGTGCAAAAAGTGGTTTTTCCACACTAATACAAGTGCAAAAAGTGTTTTTTCCACACTAATACAAGTGCAAAAGTGGTTTCCTGCACCAACACAAGTGCGAAAAGTGGTTTTTCAACACTAACACAAGTGCGAAAAGTGGTTTTTCAACACTATCACAAGTGCAAAAAGTGTTTTTTCCACACTAATACAAGTGCAAAAGTGGTTTCCTGCACCAACACAAGTGCGAAAAGTGTTTTTTCAACACTAACACAAGTGCGAAAAGTGGTTTTTCAACACTATCACAAGTGCAAAAAGTGTTTTTTCCACACTAATACAAGTGCAAAAGTGGTTTCCTGCACCAACACAAGTGCAAAAAGTGGTTTTTCAACACTAACACAAGTGCGAAAAGTGGTTTTTCAACACTATCGCAAGTGCAAAAAGTGTTTTTTCCACACTAATACAAGTGCAAAAGTGGTTTCCTGCACCAACACAAGTGCGAAAAGTGGTTTTTCAACACTAACACAAGTGCGAAAAGTGGTTTTTCAACACTAACACAAGTGCGAAAAGTGGTTTTTCCACACTAATACAAGTGCAAAAGTGGTTTCCTGCACCAACACAAGTGTGAAAAGTGGTTTTTCAACACTAACACAAGTGCGAAAAGTGGTTTTTCAACCCTATCACAAGTGCAAAAAGTGTTTTTTCCACACTAATACAAATGCAAAAGTGGTTTCCTGCACCAACACAAGTGCGAAAAGTGTTTTTTCAACACTAACACAAGTGCGAAAAGTGGTTTTTAAACACTAACACAAGTGAGAAAAGTGTTTTTTCCACACTAATACAAGTGCAAAAGTAGTTTCCTGCACCAACACAAGTGCGAAAAGTGGTTTTTCAACACTAACACAAGTGCGAAAAGTGGTTTTTCAACACTATCACAAGTGCAAAAAGTGTTTTTTCCACACTAATACAAGTGCAAAAGTGGTTTCCTGCACCAACACAAGTGCCAAAAGTGGTTTTTCAACACTAACACAAGTGCAAAAAGTGGTTTTTCAACACTATCGCAAGTGCAAAAAGTGTTTTTTCCACACTAATACAAGTGCAAAAGTGGTTTCCTGCACCAACACAAGTGCGAAAAGTGGTTTTTCAACACTAACACAAGTGCGAAAAGTGGTTTTTCAACACTAACACAAGTGCGAAAAGTGGTTTTTCCACACTAATACAAGTGCAAAAGTGGTTTCCTGCACCAACACAAGTGTGAAAAGTGGTTTTTCAACACTAACACAAGTGCGAAAAGTGGTTTTTCAACCCTATCACAAGTGCAAAAAGTGTTTTTTCCACACTAATACAAATGCAAAAGTGGTTTCCTGCACCAACACAAGTGCGAAAAGTGGTTTTTCAACACTAACACAAGTGCGAAAAGTGGTTTTTAAACACTAACACAAGTGAGAAAAGTGTTTTTTCCACACTAATACAAGTGCAAAAGTGGTTTCCTGCACCAACACAAGTGCGAAAAGTGTTTTTTCAACACTAACACAAGTGCGAAAAGTGGTTTTTCAACACTATCACAAGTGCAAAAAGTGTTTTTTCCACACTAATACAAGTGCAAAAGTGGTTTCCTGCACCAACACAAGTGCGAAAAGTGGTTTTTCAACACTAACACAAGTGCGAAAAGTGGTTTTTCAACACTAACACAAGTGCCAAAAGTGGTTTTTCAACACTAACACAAGTGCGAAAAGTGGTTTTTCAACATTAACACAAGTGCGAAAAGTGTTTTTTCCACACTAATACAAGTGCGAAAAGTGGTTTTTCAACACTATCACAAGTGCAAAAAGTGTTTTTTCCACACTAATACAAGTGCAAAAGTGGTTTCCTGCACCAACACAAGTGCGAAAAGTGGTTTTTCAACACTAACACAAGTGCGAAAAGTGGTTTTTCCACACTAATACAAGTGCGAAAAGTGGTTTTTCAACACTATCACAATGTGCAAAAAGTGTTTTTTCCACACTAATACAAGTGCAAAAGTGGTTTCCTGCACCAACACAAGTGCGAAAAGTGGTTTTTCAACACTAACACAAGTGCGAAAAGTGGTTTTTCAACACTAACACAAGTGCGAAAAGTGGTTTTTCCACACTAATACAAGTGCAAAAGTGGTTTCCTGCACCAACACAAGTGCGAAAAGTGGTTTTTCAACACTATCACAAGTGCAAAAAGTGTTTTTTCCACACTAACACAAGTGCAAAAGTGGTTTCCTGCACCAACACAAGTGCGAAAAGTGGTTTTTCAACACTAACACAAGTGCGAAAAGTGGTTTTTCAACACTATCGCAAGTGCAAAAAGTGTTTTTTCCACACTAATACAAGTGCAAAAGTGGTTTCCTGCACCAACACAAGTGCGAAAAGTGGTTTTTCAACACTAACACAAGTGCGAAAAGTGGTTTTTCAACACTAACACAAGTGCGAAAAGTGGTTTTTCCACACTAATACAAGTGCAAAAGTGGTTTCCTGCACCAACACAAGTGCAAAAATTGGTTTTTCAACACTAACACAAGTGCGAAAAGTGGTTTTTCAACACTATCACAGGTGCAAATCATGTTTTTTCCACACTAATACAAGTGCAAAAGTGGTTTCCTGCACCAACACAAGTGTGAAAAGTGGTTTTTCAACACTAACACAAGTGCGAAAAGTGGTTTTTCAACACTAACACAAGTGCAAAAAGTGGTTTTTCAACACTATCACAAGTGCAAAAAGTGTTTTTTCCACACTAATACAAGTGCAAAAGTGGGTTCCTGCACCAACACAAGTGCGAAAAGTGGTTTTTCAACACTAACACAAGTGCGAAAAGTGTTTTTCAACACTAACACAAGTGCGAAAAGTGGTTTTTCCACACTAATACAAGTGCAAAAGTGGTTTCCTGCACCAACACAAGTGCGAAATGTGGTTTTTCTACACTAACACAAGTGCGAAAAGTGGTTTTTCAACACTATCACAAGTGCAAAAAGTGATTTTTCCACACTAAAACAAGTGCGAAAAGTGGTTTTTCAACACTAACAGAAGTGCGAAAAGTGGTTTTTGAACACTAACACAAGTGCGAAAAGTGGTTTTTCAACTCTAACACAGGTGCGAAAAGTGGTTTTTCAACACTAACACAAGTGCAAAAAGTGGTTTTTCCACACTAATACAAGTGCAAAAGTGGTTTCCTGCACCAACACAAGTGCGAAAAGTGGTTTTTCAACACTAACACAAGTGCGAAAAGTGGTTTTTCAACACTATCACAAGTGCAAAAAGTGGTTTTTCCACACTAATACAAGTGCAAAAAGTGTTTTTTCCACACTAATACAAGTGCAAAAGTGGTTTCCTGCACCAACACAAGTGCGAAAAGTGGTTTTTCAACACTAACACAAGTGCGAAAAGTGGTTTTTCAACACTATCACAAGTGCAAAAAGTGTTTTTTCCACACTAATACAAGTGCAAAAGTGGTTTCCTGCACCAACACAAGTGCGAAAAGTGTTTTTTCAACACTAACACAAGTGCGAAAAGTGGTTTTTCAACACTATCACAAGTGCAAAAAGTGTTTTTTCCACACTAATACAAGTGCAAAAGTGGTTTCCTGCACCAACACAAGTGCGAAAAGTGGTTTTTCAACACTAACACAAGTGCGAAAAGTGGTTTTTCAACACTATCGCAAGTGCAAAAAGTGTTTTTTCCACACTAATACAAGTGCAAAAGTGGTTTCCTGCACCAACACAAGTGCGAAAAGTGGTTTTTCAACACTAACACAAGTGCGAAAAGTGGTTTTTCAACACTAACACAAGTGCGAAAAGTGGTTTTTCCACACTAATACAAGTGCAAAAGTGGTTTCCTGCACCAACACAAGTGTGAAAAGTGGTTTTTCAACACTAACACAAGTGCGAAAAGTGGTTTTTCAACCCTATCACAAGTGCAAAAAGTGTTTTTTCCACACTAATACAAATGCAAAAGTGGTTTCCTGCACCAACACAAGTGCGAAAAGTGTTTTTTCAACACTAACACAAGTGCGAAAAGTGGTTTTTAAACACTAACACAAGTGAGAAAAGTGTTTTTTCCACACTAATACAAGTGCAAAAGTGGTTTCCTGCACCAACACAAGTGCAAAAATTGGTTTTTCAACACTAACACAAGTGAGAAAAGTGGTTTTTCAACACTATCACAGGTGCAAATCGTGTTTTTTCCACACTAATACAAGTGCAAAAGTGGTTTCCTGCACCAACACAAGTGTGAAAAGTGGTTTTTCAACTCTAACACAAGTGCGAAAAGTGGTTTTTCAACACTAACACAAGTGCAAAAAGTGGTTTTTCAACACTATCACAAGTGCAAAAAGTGTTTTTTCCACACTAATACAAGTGCAAAAGTGGGTTCCTGCACCAACACAAGTGCGAAAAGTGGTTTTTCAACACTAACACAAGTGCGAAAAGTGTTTTTCAACACTAACACAAGTGCGAAAAGTGGTTTTTCCACACTAATACAAGTGCAAAAGTGGTTTCCTGCACCAACACAAGTGCGAAATGTAGTTTTTCAACACTAACACAAGTGCGAAAAGTGGTTTTTCAACACTATCACAAGTGCAAAAAGTGATTTTTCCACACTAAAACAAGTGCAAAAGTGGTTTCCTGCACCAACACAAGTGCGAAAAGTGGTTTTTCAACACTAACAGAAGTGCGAAAAGTGGTTTTTGAACACTAACACAAGTGCGAAAAGTGGTTTTTCAACTCTAACACAGGTGCGAAAAGTGGTTTTTCAACACTAACACAAGTGCAAAAAGTGGTTTTTCCACACTAATACAAGTGCAAAAGTGGTTTCCTGCACCAACACAAGTGCGAAAAGTGGTTTTTCAACACTAACACAAGTGCGAAAAGTGGTTTTTCAACACTATCACAAGTGCAAAAAGTGGTTTTTCCACACTAATACAAGTGCAAAAAGTGTTTTTTCCACACTAATACAAGTGCAAAAGTGGTTTCCTGCACCAACACAAGTGCGAAAAGTGGTTTTTCAACACTAACACAAGTGCGAAAAGTGGTTTTTCAACACTATCACAAGTGCAAAAAGTGTTTTTTCCACACTAATACAAGTGCAAAAGTGGTTTCCTGCACCAACACAAGTGCGAAAAGTGGTTTTTCAACACTAACACAAGTGCGAAAAGTGGTTTTTCAACACTAACACAAGTGCGAAAAGTGGTTTTTCCACACTAATACAAGTGCAAAAGTGGTTTCCTGCACCAACACAAGTGTGAAAAGTGGTTTTTCAACACTAACACAAGTGCGAAAAGTGGTTTTTCAACCCTATCACAAGTGCAAAAAGTGTTTTTTCCACACTAATACAAATGCAAAAGTGGTTTCCTGCACCAACACAAGTGCGAAAAGTGGTTTTTCAACACTAACACAAGTGCGAAAAGTGGTTTTTAAACACTAACACAAGTGAGAAAAGTGTTTTTTCCAAACTAATACAAGTGCAAAAGTGGTTTCCTGCACCAACACAAGTGCAAAAATTGGTTTTTCAACACTAACACAAGTGCGAAAAGTGGTTTTTCAACACTATCACAGGTGCAAATCGTGTTTTTTCCACACTAATACAAGTGCAAAAGTGGTTTCCTGCACCAACACAAGTGTGAAAAGTGGTTTTTCAACACTAACACAAGTGCGAAAAGTGGTTTTTCAACACTAACACAAGTGCAAAAAGTGGTTTTTCAACACTATCACAAGTGCAAAAAGTGTTTTTTCCACACTAATACAAGTGCAAAAGTGGGTTCCTGCACCAACACAAGTGCGAAAAGTGGTTTTTCAACACTAACACAAGTGCGAAAAGTGTTTTTCAACACTAACACAAGTGCGAAAAGTGGTTTTTCCACACTAATACAAGTGCAAAAGTGGTTTCCTGCACCAACACAAGTGCAAAATGTGGTTTTTCAACACTAACACAAGTGCGAAAAGTGGTTTTTCAACACTATCACAAGTGCAAAAAGTGATTTTTCCACACTAAAACAAGTGCAAAAGTGGTTTCCTGCACCAACATAAGTGCGAAAAGTGGTTTTTCAACACTAACAGAAGTGCGAAAAGTGGTTTTTGAACACTAACACAAGTGCGAAAAGTGGTTTTTCAACTCTAACACAGGTGCAAAAAGTGGTTTTTCAACACTAACACAAGTGCAAAAAGTGGTTTTTCCACACTAATACAAGTGCAAAAGTGGTTTCCTGCACCAACACAAGTGCGAAAAGTGGTTTTTCAACACTAACACAAGTGCGAAAAGTGGTTTTTCAACACTATCACAAGTGCAAAAATTGGTTTTTCCACACTAATACAAGTGCAAAAAGTGTTTTTCCACACTAATACAAGTGCAAAAGTGGTTTCCTGCACCAACACAAGTGCGAAAAGTGGTTTTTCAACACTAACACAAGTGCGAAAAGTGGTTTTTCAACACTATCACAAGTGCAAAAAGTGTTTTTTCCACACTAATACAAGTGCAAAAGTGGTTTCCTGCACCAACACAAGTGCGAAAAGTGTTTTTTCAACACTAACACAAGTGCGAAAAGTGGTTTTTCAACACTATCACAAGTGCAAAAAGTGTTTTTTCCACACTAATACAAGTGCAAAAGTGGTTTCCTGCACCAACACAAGTGCAAAAAGTGGTTTTTCAACACTAACACAAGTGCGAAAAGTGGTTTTTCAACACTAACACAAGTGCCAAAAGTGGTTTTTCAACACTAACACAAGTGCGAAAAGTGGTTTTTCAACATTAACACAAGTGCGAAAAGTGTTTTTTCCACACTAATACAAGTGCGAAAAGTGGTTTTTCAACACTATCACAAGTGCAAAAAGTGTTTTTTCCACACTAATACAAGTGCAAAAGTGGTTTCCTGCACCAACACAAGTGCGAAAAGTGGTTTTTCAACACTAATACAAGTGCGAAAAGTGGTTTTTTCCACACTAATACAAGTGCGAAAAGTGGTTTTTCAACACTATCACAATGTGCAAAAAGTGTTTTTTCCACACTAATACAAGTGCAAAAGTGGTTTCCTGCACCAACACAAGTGCGAAAAGTGGTTTTTCAACACTAACACAAGTGCAAAAAGTGGTTTTTCAACACTAACACAAGTGCGAAAAGTGGTTTTTCCACACTAATACAAGTGCAAAAGTGGTTTCCTGCACCAACACAAGTGCGAAAAGTGGTTTTTCAACACTAACACAAGTGCGAAAAGTGGTTTTTCAACACTATCACAAGTGCAAAAAGTGTTTTTTCCACACTAATACAAGTGCAAAAGTGGTTTCCTGCACCAACACAAGTGCGAAAAGTGGTTTTTCAACACTAACACAAGTGCGAAAAGTGGTTTTTCAACACTATCACAAGTGCAAAAAGTGTTTTTTCCACACTAATACAAGTGCAAAAGTGGTTTCCTGCACCAACACAAGTGCGAATAGTGGTTTTTCAACACTAACACAAGTGCGAAAAGTGGTTTTTCAACACTAACACAAGTGCGAAAAGTGGTTTTTCCACACTAATACAAGTGCAAAAGTGGTTTCCTGCACCAACACAAGTGTGAAAAGTGGTTTTTCAACACTAACACAAGTGCGAAAAGTGGTTTTTCAACCCTATCACAAGTGCAAAAAGTGTTTTTTCCACACTAATACAAATGCAAAAGTGGTTTCCTGCACCAACACAAGTGCGAAAAGTGGTTTTTCAACACTAACACAAGTGCGAAAAGTGGTTTTTAAACACTAACACAAGTGAGAAAAGTGATTTTTCCACACTAAAACAAGTGCGAAAAGTGGTTTTTCAACACTAACAGAAGTGCGAAAAGTGGTTTTTGAACACTAACACAAGTGCGAAAAGTGGTTTTTCAACTCTAACACAGGTGCGAAAAGTGGTTTTTCAACACTAACACAAGTGCAAAAAGTGGTTTTTCCACACTAATACAAGTGCAAAAGTGGTTTCCTGCACCAACACAAGTGCGAAAAGTGGTTTTTCAACACTAACACAAGTGCGAAAAGTGGTTTTTCAACACTATCACAAGTGCAAAAAGTGGTTTTTCCACACTAATACAAGTGCAAAAAGTGTTTTTTCCACACTAATACAAGTGCAAAAGTGGTTTCCTGCACCAACACAAGTGCGAAAAGTGGTTTTTCAACACTAACACAAGTGCGAAAAGTGGTTTTTCAACACTATCACAAGTGCAAAAAGTGTTTTTTCCACACTAATACAAGTGCAAAAGTGGTTTCCTGCACCAACACAAGTGCGAAAAGTGTTTTTTCAACACTAACACAAGTGCGAAAAGTGGTTTTTCAACACTATCACAAGTGCAAAAAGTGTTTTTTCCACACTAATACAAGTGCAAAAGTGGTTTCCTGCACCAACACAAGTGCGAAAAGTGGTTTTTCAACACTAACACAAGTGCGAAAAGTGGTTTTTCAACACTATCGCAAGTGCAAAAAGTGTTTTTTCCACACTAATACAAGTGCAAAAGTGGTTTCCTGCACCAACACAAGTGCGAAAAGTGGTTTTTCAACACTAACACAAGTGCGAAAAGTGGTTTTTCAACACTAACACAAGTGCGAAAAGTGGTTTTTCCACACTAATACAAGTGCAAAAGTGGTTTCCTGCACCCAACACAAGTGTGAAAAGTGGTTTTTCAACACTAACACAAGTGCGAAAAGTGGTTTTTCAACCCTATCACAAGTGCAAAAAGTGTTTTTTCCACACTAATACAAATGCAAAAGTGGTTTCCTGCACCAACACAAGTGCGAAAAGTGTTTTTTCAACACTAACACAAGTGCGAAAAGTGGTTTTTAAACACTAACACAAGTGAGAAAAGTGTTTTTTCCACACTAATACAAGTGCAAAAGTGGTTTCCTGCACCAACACAAGTGCAAAAATTGGTTTTTCAACACTAACACAAGTGCGAAAAGTGGTTTTTCAACACTATCACAGGTGCAAATCGTGTTTTTTCCACACTAATACAAGTGCAAAAGTGGTTTCCTGCACCAACACAAGTGTGAAAAGTGGTTTTTCAACTCTAACACAAGTGCGAAAAGTGGTTTTTCAACACTAACACAAGTGCAAAAAGTGGTTTTTCAACACTATCACAAGTGCAAAAAGTGTTTTTTTCCACACTAATACAAGTGCAAAAGTGGGTTCCTGCACCAACACAAGTGCGAAAAGTGGTTTTTCAACACTAACACAAGTGCGAAAAGTGTTTTTCAACACTAACACAAGTGCGAAAAGTGGTTTTTCCACACTAATACAAGTGCAAAAGTGGTTTCCTGCACCAACACAAGTGCGAAATGTAGTTTTTCAACACTAACACAAGTGCGAAAAGTGGTTTTTCAACACTATCACAAGTGCAAAAAGTGATTTTTCCACACTAAAACAAGTGCAAAAGTGGTTTCCTGCACCAACACAAGTGCGAAAAGTGGTTTTTCAACACTAACAGAAGTGCGAAAAGTGGTTTTTGAACACTAACACAAGTGCGAAAAGTGGTTTTTCAACTCTAACACAGGTGCGAAAAGTGGTTTTTCAACACTAACACAAGTGCAAAAAGTGGTTTTTCCACACTAATACAAGTGCAAAAGTGGTTTCCCTGCACCAACACAAGTGCGAAAAGTGGTTTTTCAACACTAACACAAGTGCGAAAAGTGGTTTTTCAACACTATCACAAGTGCAAAAAGTGGTTTTTCCACACTAATACAAGTGCAAAAAGTGTTTTTTCCACACTAATACAAGTGCAAAAGTGGTTTCCTGCACCAACACAAGTGCGAAAAGTGGTTTTTCAACACTAACACAAGTGCGAAAAGTGGTTTTTCAACACTATCACAAGTGCAAAAAGTGTTTTTTCCACACTAATACAAGTGCAAAAGTGGTTTCCTGCACCAACACAAGTGCGAAAAGTGGTTTTTCAACACTAACACAAGTGCGAAAAGTGGTTTTTCAACACTAACACAAGTGCGAAAAGTGGTTTTTCCACACTAATACAAGTGCAAAAGTGGTTTCCTGCACCAACACAAGTGTGAAAAGTGGTTTTTCAACACTAACACAAGTGCGAAAAGTGGTTTTTCAACCCTATCACAAGTGCAAAAAGTGTTTTTTCCACACTAATACAAATGCAAAAGTGGTTTCCTGCACCAACACAAGTGCGAAAAGTGGTTTTTCAACACTAACACAAGTGCGAAAAGTGGTTTTTAAACACTAACACAAGTGAGAAAAGTGTTTTTTCCAAACTAATACAAGTGCAAAAGTGGTTTCCTGCACCAACACAAGTGCAAAAATTGGTTTTTCAACACTAACACAAGTGCGAAAAGTGGTTTTTCAACACTATCACAGGTGCAAATCGTGTTTTTTCCACACTAATACAAGTGCAAAAGTGGTTTCCTGCACCAACACAAGTGTGAAAAGTGGTTTTTCAACACTAACACAAGTGCGAAAAGTGGTTTTTCAACACTAACACAAGTGCAAAAAGTGGTTTTTCAACACTATCACAAGTGCAAAAAGTGTTTTTTCCACACTAATACAAGTGCAAAAGTGGGTTCCTGCACCAACACAAGTGCGAAAAGTGGTTTTTCAACACTAACACAAGTGCGAAAAGTGTTTTTCAACACTAACACAAGTGCGAAAAGTGGTTTTTCCACACTAATACAAGTGCAAAAGTGGTTTCCTGCACCAACACAAGTGCGAAATGTGGTTTTTCAACACTAACACAAGTGCGAAAAGTGGTTTTTCAACACTATCACAAGTGCAAAAAGTGATTTTTCCACACTAAAACAAGTGCAAAAGTGGTTTCCTGCACCAACATAAGTGCGAAAAGTGGTTTTTCAACACTAACAGAAGTGCGAAAAGTGGTTTTTGAACACTAACACAAGTGCGAAAAGTGGTTTTTCAACTCTAACACAGGTGCGAAAAGTGGTTTTTCAACACTAACACAAGTGCAAAAAGTGGTTTTTCCACACTAATACAAGTGCAAAAGTGGTTTCCTGCACCAACACAAGTGCGAAAAGTGGTTTTTCAACACTAACACAAGTGCGAAAAGTGGTTTTTCAACACTATCACAAGTGCAAAAAGTGGTTTTTCCACACTAATACAAGTGCAAAAAGTGTTTTTCCACACTAATACAAGTGCAAAAGTGGTTTCCTGCACCAACACAAGTGCGAAAAGTGGTTTTTCAACACTAACACAAGTGCGAAAAGTGGTTTTTCAACACTATCACAAGTGCAAAAAGTGTTTTTTCCACACTAATACAAGTGCAAAAGTGGTTTCCTGCACCAACACAAGTGCGAAAAGTGTTTTTTCAACACTAACACAAATGCGAAAAGTGGTTTTTCAACACTATCACAAGTGCAAAAAGTGTTTTTTCCACACTAATACAAGTGCAAAAGTGGTTTCCTGCACCAACACAAGTGCGAAAAGTGGTTTTTCAACACTAACACAAGTGCGAAAAGTGGTTTTTCAACACTAACACAAGTGCCAAAAGTGGTTTTTCAACACTAACACAAGTGCGAAAAGTGGTTTTTCAACATTAACACAAGTGCGAAAAGTGTTTTTTCCACACTAATACAAGTGCGAAAAGTGGTTTTTCAACACTATCACAAGTGCAAAAAGTGTTTTTTCCACACTAATACAAGTGCAAAAGTGGTTTCCTGCACCAACACAAGTGCGAAAAGTGGTTTTTCAACACTAATACAAGTGCGAAAAGTGGTTTTTTCCACACTAATACAAGTGCGAAAAGTGGTTTTTCAACACTATCACAATGTGCAAAAAGTGTTTTTTCCACACTAATACAAGTGCAAAAGTGGTTTCCTGCACCAACACAAGTGCGAAAAGTGGTTTTTCAACACTAACACAAGTGCAAAAAGTGGTTTTTCAACACTAACACAAGTGCGAAAAGTGGTTTTTCCACACTAATACAAGTGCAAAAGTGGTTTCCTGCACCAACACAAGTGCGAAAAGTGGTTTTTCAACACTAACACAAGTGCGAAAAGTGGTTTTTCAACACTATCACAAGTGCAAAAAGTGTTTTTTCCACACTAATACAAGTGCAAAAGTGGTTTCCTGCACCAACACAAGTGCGAAAAGTGGTTTTTCAACACTAACACAAGTGCGAAAAGTGGTTTTTCAACACTATCACAAGTGCAAAAAGTGTTTTTTCCACACTAATACAAGTGCAAAAGTGGTTTCCTGCACCAACACAAGTGCGAATAGTGGTTTTTCAACACTAACACAAGTGCGAAAAGTGGTTTTTCAACACTAACACAAGTGCGAAAAGTGGTTTTTCCACACTAATACAAGTGCAAAAGTGGTTTCCTGCACCAACACAAGTGTGAAAAGTGGTTTTTCAACACTAACACAAGTGCGAAAAGTGGTTTTTCAACCCTATCACAAGTGCAAAAAGTGTTTTTTCCACACTAATACAAATGCAAAAGTGGTTTCCTGCACCAACACAAGTGCGAAAAGTGGTTTTTCAACACTAACACAAGTGCGAAAAGTGGTTTTTAAACACTAACACAAGTGAGAAAAGTGTTTTTTCCACACTAATACAAGTGCAAAAGTGGTTTCCTGCACCAACACAAGTGCAAAAATTGGTTTTTCAACACTAACACAAGTGCGAAAAGTGGTTTTTCAACACTATCACAGGTGCAAATCATGTTTTTTCCACACTAATACAAGTGCAAAAGTGGTTTCCTGCACCAACACAAGTGTGAAAAGTGGTTTTTCAACACTAACACAAGTGCGAAAGTGGTTTTTCAACACTAACACAAGTGCAAAAAGTGGTTTTTCAACACTATCACAAGTGCAAAAAGTGTTTTTTCCACACTAATACAAGTGCAAAAGTGGGTTCCTGCACCAACACAAGTGCGAAAAGTGGTTTTTCAACACTAACACAAGTGCGAAAAGTGTTTTTCAACACTAACACAAGTGCGAAAAGTGGTTTTTCCACACTAATACAAGTGCAAAAGTGGTTTCCTGCACCAACACAAGTGCGAAATGTGGTTTTTCAACACTAACACAAGTGCGAAAAGTGGTTTTTCAACACTGTCACAAGTGCAAAAAGTGATTTTTCCACACTAAAACAAGTGCGAAAAGTGGTTTTTCAACACTAACAGAAGTGCGAAAAGTGGTTTTTGAACACTAACACAAGTGTGAAAAGTGGTTTTTCAACTCTAACACAGGTGCGAAAAGTGGTTTTTCAACACTAACACAAGTGCAAAAAGTGGTTTTTCCACACTAATACAAGTGCAAAAGTGGTTTCCTGCACCAACACAAGTGCGAAAAGTGGTTTTTCAACACTAACACAAGTGCGAAAAGTGGTTTTTCAACACTATCACAAGTGCAAAAAGTGGTTTTTCCACACTAATACAAGTGCAAAAAGTGTTTTTTCCACACTAATACAAGTGCAAAAGTGGTTTCCTGCACCAACACAAGTGCGAAAAGTGGTTTTTCAACACTAACACAAGTGCGAAAAGTGGTTTTTCAACACTATCACAAGTGCAAAAAGTGTTTTTTCCACACTAATACAAGTGCAAAAGTGGTTTCCTGCACCAACACAAGTGCGTAAAGTGTTTTTTCAACACTAACACAAGTGCGAAAAGTGGTTTTTCAACACTATCACAAGTGCAAAAAGTGATTTTTCCACACTAAAACAAGTGCAAAAGTGGTTTCCTGCACCAACACAAGTGCGAAAAGTGGTTTTTCAACACTAACAGAAGTGCGAAAAGTGGTTTTTGAACACTAACACAAGTGCGAAAAGTGGTTTTTCAACTCTAACACAGGTGCGAAAAGTGGTTTTTCAACACTAACACAAGTGCAAAAAGTGGTTTTTCCACACTAATACAAGTGCAAAAGTGGTTTCCTGCACCAACACAAGTGCGAAAAGTGGTTTTTCAACACTAACACAAGTGCGAAAAGTGGTTTTTCAACACTATCACAAGTGCAAAAAGTGGTTTTTCCACACTAATACAAGTGCAAAAAGTGTTTTTTCCACACTAATACAAGTGCAAAAGTGGTTTCCTGCACCAACACAAGTGCGAAAAGTGGTTTTTCAACACTAACACAAGTGCGAAAAGTGGTTTTTCAACACTATCACAAGTGCAAAAAGTGTTTTTTCCACACTAATACAAGTGCAAAAGTGGTTTCCTGCACCAACACAAGTGCGAAAAGTGGTTTTTCAACACTAACACAAGTGCGAAAAGTGGTTTTTCAACACTAACACAAGTGCGAAAAGTGGTTTTTCCACACTAATACAAGTGCAAAAGTGGTTTCCTGCACCAACACAAGTGTGAAAAGTGGTTTTTCAACACTAACACAAGTGCGAAAAGTGGTTTTTCAACCCTATCACAAGTGCAAAAAGTGTTTTTTCCACACTAATACAAATGCAAAAGTGGTTTCCTGCACCAACACAAGTGCGAAAAGTGGTTTTTCAACACTAACACAAGTGCGAAAAGTGGTTTTTAAACACTAACACAAGTGAGAAAAGTGTTTTTTCCAAACTAATACAAGTGCAAAAGTGGTTTCCTGCACCAACACAAGTGCAAAAATTGGTTTTTCAACACTAACACAAGTGCGAAAAGTGGTTTTTCAACACTATCACAGGTGCAAATCGTGTTTTTTCCACACTAATACAAGTGCAAAAGTGGTTTCCTGCACCAACACAAGTGTGAAAAGTGGTTTTTCAACACTAACACAAGTGCGAAAAGTGGTTTTTCAACACTAACACAAGTGCAAAAAGTGGTTTTTCAACACTATCACAAGTGCAAAAAGTGTTTTTTCCACACTAATACAAGTGCAAAAGTGGGTTCCTGCACCAACACAAGTGCGAAAAGTGGTTTTTCAACACTAACACAAGTGCGAAAAGTGTTTTTCAACACTAACACAAGTGCGAAAAGTGGTTTTTCCACACTAATACAAGTGCAAAAGTGGTTTCCTGCACCAACACAAGTGCGAAATGTGGTTTTTCAACACTAACACAAGTGCGAAAAGTGGTTTTTCAACACTATCACAAGTGCAAAAAGTGATTTTTCCACACTAAAACAAGTGCAAAAGTGGTTTCCTGCACCAACATAAGTGCGAAAAGTGGTTTTTCAACACTAACAGAAGTGCGAAAAGTGGTTTTTGAACACTAACACAAGTGCGAAAAGTGGTTTTTCAACTCTAACACAGGTGCGAAAAGTGGTTTTTCAACACTAACACAAGTGCAAAAAGTGGTTTTTCCACACTAATACAAGTGCAAAAGTGGTTTCCTGCACCAACACAAGTGCGAAAAGTGGTTTTTCAACACTAACACAAGTGCGAAAAGTGGTTTTTCAACACTATCACAAGTGCAAAAAGTGGTTTTTCCACACTAATACAAGTGCAAAAAGTGTTTTTTCCACACTAATACAAGTGCAAAAGTGGTTTCCTGCACCAACACAAGTGCGAAAAGTGTTTTTCAACACTAACACAAGTGCGAAAAGTGGTTTTTCCACACTAATACAAGTGCAAAAGTGGTTTCCTGCACCAACACAAGTGCGAAATGTGGTTTTTCAACACTAACACAAGTGCGAAAAGTGGTTTTTCAACACTGTCACAAGTGCAAAAAGTGATTTTTCCACACTAAAACAAGTGCGAAAAGTGGTTTTTCAACACTAACAGAAGTGCGAAAAGTGGTTTTTGAACACTAACACAAGTGTGAAAAGTGGTTTTTCAACTCTAACACAGGTGCGAAAAGTGGTTTTTCAACACTAACACAAGTGCAAAAAGTGGTTTTTCCACACTAATACAAGTGCAAAAGTGGTTTCCTGCACCAACACAAGTGCGAAAAGTGGTTTTTCAACACTAACACAAGTGCGAAAAGTGGTTTTTCAACACTATCACAAGTGCAAAAAGTGGTTTTTCAACCCTATCACAAGTGCAAAAAGTGTTTTTTCCACACTAATACAAATGCAAAAGTGGTTTCCTGCACCAACACAAGTGCGAAAAGTGGTTTTTCAACACTAACACAAGTGCGAAAAGTGGTTTTTAAACACTAACACAAGTACCAAAAGTGGTTTTTCAACACTAACACAAGTGCGAAAAGTGGTTTTTCAACATTAACACAAGTGCGAAAAGTGTTTTTTCCACACTAATACAAGTGCAAAAGTGGGTTCCTGCACCAACACAAGTGCGAAAAGTGGTTTTTCAACACTAACACAAGTGCGAAAAGTGTTTTTCAACACTAACACAAGTGCGAAAAGTGGTTTTTCCACACTAATACAAGTGCAAAAGTGGTTTCCTGCACCAACACAAGTGCGAAATGTAGTTTTTCAACACTAACACAAGTGCGAAAAGTGGTTTTTCAACACTATCACAAGTGCAAAAAGTGATTTTTCCACACTAAAACAAGTGCAAAAGTGGTTTCCTGCACCAACACAAGTGCGAAAAGTGGTTTTTCAACACTAACAGAAGTGCGAAAAGTGGTTTTTGAACACTAACACAAGTGCGAAAAGTGGTTTTTCAACTCTAACACAGGTGCGAAAAGTGGTTTTTCAACACTAACACAAGTGCAAAAAGTGGTTTTTCCACACTAATACAAGTGCAAAAGTGGTTTCCTGCACCAACACAAGTACGAAAAGTGGTTTTTCAACACTAACACAAGTGCGAAAAGTGGTTTTTCAACACTATCACAAGTGCAAAAAGTGGTTTTTCCACACTAATACAAGTGCAAAAAGTGTTTTTTCCACACTAATACAAGTGCAAAAGTGGTTTCCTGCACCAACACAAGTGCGAAAAGTGGTTTTTCAACACTAACACAAGTGCGAAAAGTGGTTTTTCAACACTATCACAAGTGCAAAAAGTGTTTTTTCCACACTAATACAAGTGCAAAAGTGGTTTCCTGCACCAACACAAGTGCGAAAAGTGGTTTTTCAACACTAACACAAGTGCGAAAAGTGGTTTTTCAACACTAACACAAGTGCGAAAAGTGGTTTTTCCACACTAATACAAGTGCAAAAGTGGTTTCCTGCACCAACACAAGTGTGAAAAGTGGTTTTTCAACACTAACACAAGTGCGAAAAGTGGTTTTTCAACCCTATCACAAGTGCAAAAAGTGTTTTTTCCACACTAATACAAATGCAAAAGTGGTTTCCTGCACCAACACAAGTGCGAAAAGTGGTTTTTCAACACTAACACAAGTGCGAAAAGTGGTTTTTAAACACTAACACAAGTGAGAAAAGTGTTTTTTCCAAACTAATACAAGTGCAAAAGTGGTTTCCTGCACCAACACAAGTGCAAAAATTGGTTTTTCAACACTAACACAAGTGCGAAAAGTGGTTTTTCAACACTATCACAGGTGCAAATCGTGTTTTTTCCACACTAATACAAGTGCAAAAGTGGTTTCCTGCACCAACACAAGTGTGAAAAGTGGTTTTTCAACACTAACACAAGTGCGAAAAGTGGTTTTTCAACACTAACACAAGTGCAAAAAGTGGTTTTTCAACACTATCACAAGTGCAAAAAGTGTTTTTTCCACACTAATACAAGTGCAAAAGTGGGTTCCTGCACCAACACAAGTGCGAAAAGTGGTTTTTCAACACTAACACAAGTGCGAAAAGTGTTTTTCAACACTAACACAAGTGCGAAAAGTGGTTTTTCCACACTAATACAAGTGCAAAAGTGGTTTCCTGCACCAACACAAGTGCGAAATGTGGTTTTTCAACACTAACACAAGTGCGAAAAGTGGTTTTTCAACACTATCACAAGTGCAAAAAGTGATTTTTCCACACTAAAACAAGTGCAAAAGTGGTTTCCTGCACCAACATAAGTGCGAAAAGTGGTTTTTCAACACTAACAGAAGTGCGAAAAGTGGTTTTTGAACACTAACACAAGTGCGAAAAGTGGTTTTTCAACTCTAACACAGGTGCGAAAAGTGGTTTTTCAACACTAACACAAGTGCAAAAAGTGGTTTTTCCACACTAATACAAGTGCAAAAGTGGTTTCCTGCACCAACACAAGTGCGAAAAGTGGTTTTTCAACACTAACACAAGTGCGAAAAGTGGTTTTTCAACACTATCACAAGTGCAAAAAGTGGTTTTTCCACACTAATACAAGTGCAAAAAGTGTTTTTCCACACTAATACAAGTGCAAAAGTGGTTTCCTGCACCAACACAAGTGCGAAAAGTGGTTTTTCAACACTAACACAAGTGCGAAAAGTGGTTTTTCAACACTATCACAAGTGCAAAAAGTGTTTTTTCCACACTAATACAAGTGCAAAAGTGGTTTCCTGCACCAACACAAGTGCGAAAAGTGTTTTTTCAACACTAACACAAATGCGAAAAGTGGTTTTTCAACACTATCACAAGTGCAAAAAGTGTTTTTTCCACACTAATACAAGTGCAAAAGTGGTTTCCTGCACCAACACAAGTGCGAAAAGTGGTTTTTCAACACTAACACAAGTGCGAAAAGTGGTTTTTCAACACTAACACAAGTGCCAAAAGTGGTTTTTCAACACTAACACAAGTGCGAAAAGTGGTTTTTCAACATTAACACAAGTGCGAAAAGTGTTTTTTCCACACTAATACAAGTGCGAAAAGTGGTTTTTCAACACTATCACAAGTGCAAAAAGTGTTTTTTCCACACTAATACAAGTGCAAAAGTGGTTTCCTGCACCAACACAAGTGCGAAAAGTGGTTTTTCAACACTAATACAAGTGCGAAAAGTGGTTTTTTCCACACTAATACAAGTGCGAAAAGTGGTTTTTCAACACTATCACAATGTGCAAAAAGTGTTTTTTCCACACTAATACAAGTGCAAAAGTGGTTTCCTGCACCAACACAAGTGCGAAAAGTGGTTTTTCAACACTAACACAAGTGCAAAAAGTGGTTTTTCAACACTAACACAAGTGCGAAAAGTGGTTTTTCCACACTAATACAAGTGCAAAAGTGGTTTCCTGCACCAACACAAGTGCGAAAAGTGGTTTTTCAACACTAACACAAGTGCGAAAAGTGGTTTTTCAACACTATCACAAGTGCAAAAAGTGTTTTTTCCACACTAATACAAGTGCAAAAGTGGTTTCCTGCACCAACACAAGTGCGAAAAGTGGTTTTTCAACACTAACACAAGTGCGAAAAGTGGTTTTTCAACACTATCACAAGTGCAAAAAGTGTTTTTTCCACACTAATACAAGTGCAAAAGTGGTTTCCTGCACCAACACAAGTGCGAATAGTGGTTTTTCAACACTAACACAAGTGCGAAAAGTGGTTTTTCAACACTAACACAAGTGCGAAAAGTGGTTTTTCCACACTAATACAAGTGCAAAAGTGGTTTCCTGCACCAACACAAGTGTGAAAAGTGGTTTTTCAACACTAACACAAGTGCGAAAAGTGGTTTTTCAACCCTATCACAAGTGCAAAAAGTGTTTTTTCCACACTAATACAAATGCAAAAGTGGTTTCCTGCACCAACACAAGTGCGAAAAGTGGTTTTTCAACACTAACACAAGTGCGAAAAGTGGTTTTTAAACACTAACACAAGTGAGAAAAGTGTTTTTTCCACACTAATACAAGTGCAAAAGTGGTTTCCTGCACCAACACAAGTGCAAAAATTGGTTTTTCAACACTAACACAAGTGCGAAAAGTGGTTTTTCAACACTATCACAGGTGCAAATCATGTTTTTTCCACACTAATACAAGTGCAAAAGTGGTTTCCTGCACCAACACAAGTGTGAAAAGTGGTTTTTCAACACTAACACAAGTGCGAAAGTGGTTTTTCAACACTAACACAAGTGCAAAAAGTGGTTTTTCAACACTATCACAAGTGCAAAAAGTGTTTTTTCCACACTAATACAAGTGCAAAAGTGGGTTCCTGCACCAACACAAGTGCGAAAAGTGGTTTTTCAACACTAACACAAGTGCGAAAAGTGTTTTTCAACACTAACACAAGTGCGAAAAGTGGTTTTTCCACACTAATACAAGTGCAAAAGTGGTTTCCTGCACCAACACAAGTGCGAAATGTGGTTTTTCAACACTAACACAAGTGCGAAAAGTGGTTTTTCAACACTGTCACAAGTGCAAAAAGTGATTTTTCCACACTAAAACAAGTGCGAAAAGTGGTTTTTCAACACTAACAGAAGTGCGAAAAGTGGTTTTTGAACACTAACACAAGTGTGAAAAGTGGTTTTTCAACTCTAACACAGGTGCGAAAAGTGGTTTTTCAACACTAACACAAGTGCAAAAAGTGGTTTTTCCACACTAATACAAGTGCAAAAGTGGTTTCCTGCACCAACACAAGTGCGAAAAGTGGTTTTTCAACACTAACACAAGTGCGAAAAGTGGTTTTTCAACACTATCACAAGTGCAAAAAGTGGTTTTTCCACACTAATACAAGTGCAAAAAGTGTTTTTTCCACACTAATACAAGTGCAAAAGTGGTTTCCTGCACCAACACAAGTGCGAAAAGTGGTTTTTCAACACTAACACAAGTGCGAAAAGTGGTTTTTCAACACTATCACAAGTGCAAAAAGTGTTTTTTCCACACTAATACAAGTGCAAAAGTGGTTTCCTGCACCAACACAAGTGCGTAAAGTGTTTTTTCAACACTAACACAAGTGCGAAAAGTGGTTTTTCAACACTATCACAAGTGCAAAAAGTGATTTTTCCACACTAAAACAAGTGCAAAAGTGGTTTCCTGCACCAACACAAGTGCGAAAAGTGGTTTTTCAACACTAACAGAAGTGCGAAAAGTGGTTTTTGAACACTAACACAAGTGCGAAAAGTGGTTTTTCAACTCTAACACAGGTGCGAAAAGTGGTTTTTCAACACTAACACAAGTGCAAAAAGTGGTTTTTCCACACTAATACAAGTGCAAAAGTGGTTTCCTGCACCAACACAAGTGCGAAAAGTGGTTTTTCAACACTAACACAAGTGCGAAAAGTGGTTTTTCAACACTATCACAAGTGCAAAAAGTGGTTTTTCCACACTAATACAAGTGCAAAAAGTGTTTTTTCCACACTAATACAAGTGCAAAAGTGGTTTCCTGCACCAACACAAGTGCGAAAAGTGGTTTTTCAACACTAACACAAGTGCGAAAAGTGGTTTTTCAACACTATCACAAGTGCAAAAAGTGTTTTTTCCACACTAATACAAGTGCAAAAGTGGTTTCCTGCACCAACACAAGTGCGAAAAGTGGTTTTTCAACACTAACACAAGTGCGAAAAGTGGTTTTTCAACACTAACACAAGTGCGAAAAGTGGTTTTTCCACACTAATACAAGTGCAAAAGTGGTTTCCTGCACCAACACAAGTGTGAAAAGTGGTTTTTCAACACTAACACAAGTGCGAAAAGTGGTTTTTCAACCCTATCACAAGTGCAAAAAGTGTTTTTTCCACACTAATACAAATGCAAAAGTGGTTTCCTGCACCAACACAAGTGCGAAAAGTGGTTTTTCAACACTAACACAAGTGCGAAAAGTGGTTTTTAAACACTAACACAAGTGAGAAAAGTGTTTTTTCCAAACTAATACAAGTGCAAAAGTGGTTTCCTGCACCAACACAAGTGCAAAAATTGGTTTTTCAACACTAACACAAGTGCGAAAAGTGGTTTTTCAACACTATCACAGGTGCAAATCGTGTTTTTTCCACACTAATACAAGTGCAAAAGTGGTTTCCTGCACCAACACAAGTGTGAAAAGTGGTTTTTCAACACTAACACAAGTGCGAAAAGTGGTTTTTCAACACTAACACAAGTGCAAAAAGTGGTTTTTCAACACTATCACAAGTGCAAAAAGTGTTTTTTCCACACTAATACAAGTGCAAAAGTGGGTTCCTGCACCAACACAAGTGCGAAAAGTGGTTTTTCAACACTAACACAAGTGCGAAAAGTGTTTTTCAACACTAACACAAGTGCGAAAAGTGGTTTTTCCACACTAATACAAGTGCAAAAGTGGTTTCCTGCACCAACACAAGTGCGAAATGTGGTTTTTCAACACTAACACAAGTGCGAAAAGTGGTTTTTCAACACTATCACAAGTGCAAAAAGTGATTTTTCCACACTAAAACAAGTGCAAAAGTGGTTTCCTGCACCAACATAAGTGCGAAAAGTGGTTTTTCAACACTAACAGAAGTGCGAAAAGTGGTTTTTGAACACTAAAACAAGTGCGAAAAGTGGTTTTTCAACTCTAACACAGGTGCGAAAAGTGGTTTTTCAACACTAACACAAGTGCAAAAAGTGGTTTTTCCACACTAATACAAGTGCAAAAGTGGTTTCCTGCACCAACACAAGTGCGAAAAGTGGTTTTTCAACACTAACACAAGTGCGAAAAGTGGTTTTTCAACACTATCACAAGTGCAAAAAGTGGTTTTTCCACACTAATACAAGTGCAAAAAGTGTTTTTCCACACTAATACAAGTGCAAAAGTGGTTTCCTGCACCAACACAAGTGCGAAAAGTGGTTTTTCAACACTAACACAAGTGCGAAAAGTGGTTTTTCAACACTATCACAAGTGCAAAAAGTGTTTTTTCCACACTAATACAAGTGCAAAAGTGGTTTCCTGCACCAACACAAGTGCGAAAAGTGTTTTTTCAACACTAACACAAATGCGAAAAGTGGTTTTTCAACACTATCACAAGTGCAAAAAGTGTTTTTTCCACACTAATACAAGTGCAAAAGTGGTTTCCTGCACCAACACAAGTGCGAAAAGTGGTTTTTCAACACTAACACAAGTGCGAAAAGTGGTTTTTCAACACTAACACAAGTGCCAAAAGTGGTTTTTCAACACTAACACAAGTGCGAAAAGTGGTTTTTCAACATTAACACAAGTGCGAAAAGTGTTTTTTCCACACTAATACAAGTGCGAAAAGTGGTTTTTCAACACTATCACAAGTGCAAAAAGTGTTTTTTCCACACTAATACAAGTGCAAAAGTGGTTTCCTGCACCAACACAAGTGCGAAAAGTGGTTTTTCAACACTAATACAAGTGCGAAAAGTGGTTTTTTCCACACTAATACAAGTGCGAAAAGTGGTTTTTCAACACTATCACAATGTGCAAAAAGTGTTTTTTCCACACTAATACAAGTGCAAAAGTGGTTTCCTGCACCAACACAAGTGCGAAAAGTGGTTTTTCAACACTAACACAAGTGCAAAAAGTGGTTTTTCAACACTAACACAAGTGCGAAAAGTGGTTTTTCCACACTAATACAAGTGCAAAAGTGGTTTCCTGCACCAACACAAGTGCGAAAAGTGGTTTTTCAACACTAACACAAGTGCGAAAAGTGGTTTTTCAACACTATCACAAGTGCAAAAAGTGTTTTTTCCACACTAATACAAGTGCAAAAGTGGTTTCCTGCACCAACACAAGTGCGAAAAGTGGTTTTTCAACACTAACACAAGTGCGAAAAGTGGTTTTTCAACACTATCACAAGTGCAAAAAGTGTTTTTTCCACACTAATACAAGTGCAAAAGTGGTTTCCTGCACCAACACAAGTGCGAATAGTGGTTTTTCAACACTAACACAAGTGCGAAAAGTGGTTTTTCAACACTAACACAAGTGCGAAAAGTGGTTTTTCCACACTAATACAAGTGCAAAAGTGGTTTCCTGCACCAACACAAGTGTGAAAAGTGGTTTTTCAACACTAACACAAGTGCGAAAAGTGGTTTTTCAACCCTATCACAAGTGCAAAAAGTGTTTTTTCCACACTAATACAAATGCAAAAGTGGTTTCCTGCACCAACACAAGTGCGAAAAGTGGTTTTTCAACACTAACACAAGTGCGAAAAGTGGTTTTTAAACACTAACACAAGTGAGAAAAGTGTTTTTTCCACACTAATACAAGTGCAAAAGTGGTTTCCTGCACCAACACAAGTGCAAAAATTGGTTTTTCAACACTAACACAAGTGCGAAAAGTGGTTTTTCAACACTATCACAGGTGCAAATCATGTTTTTTCCACACTAATACAAGTGCAAAAGTGGTTTCCTGCACCAACACAAGTGTGAAAAGTGGTTTTTCAACACGAACACAAGTGCGAAAGTGGTTTTTCAACACTAACACAAGTGCAAAAAGTGGTTTTTCAACACTATCACAAGTGCAAAAAGTGTTTTTTCCACACTAATACAAGTGCAAAAGTGGGTTCCTGCACCAACACAAGTGCGAAAAGTGGTTTTTCAACACTAACACAAGTGCGAAAAGTGTTTTTCAACACTAACACAAGTGCGAAAAGTGGTTTTTCCACACTAATACAAGTGCAAAAGTGGTTTCCTGCACCAACACAAGTGCGAAATGTGGTTTTTCAACACTAACACAAGTGCGAAAAGTGGTTTTTCAACACTGTCACAAGTGCAAAAAGTGATTTTTCCACACTAAAACAAGTGCGAAAAGTGGTTTTTCAACACTAACAGAAGTGCGAAAAGTGGTTTTTGAACACTAACACAAGTGTGAAAAGTGGTTTTTCAACTCTAACACAGGTGCGAAAAGTGGTTTTTCAACACTAACACAAGTGCAAAAAGTGGTTTTTCCACACTAATACAAGTGCAAAAGTGGTTTCCTGCACCAACACAAGTGCGAAAAGTGGTTTTTCAACACTAACACAAGTGCGAAAAGTGGTTTTTCAACACTATCACAAGTGCAAAAAGTGGTTTTTCCACACTAATACAAGTGCAAAAAGTGTTTTTTCCACACTAATACAAGTGCAAAAGTGGTTTCCTGCACCAACACAAGTGCGAAAAGTGGTTTTTCAACACTAACACAAGTGCGAAAAGTGGTTTTTCAACACTATCACAAGTGCAAAAAGTGTTTTTTCCACACTAATACAAGTGCAAAAGTGGTTTCCTGCACCAACACAAGTGCGTAAAGTGTTTTTTCAACACTAACACAAGTGCGAAAAGTGGTTTTTCAACACTATCACAAGTGCAAAAAGTGTTTTTTCCACACTAATACAAGTGCAAAAGTGGTTTCCTGCACCAACACAAGTGCGAAAAGTGGTTTTTCAACACTAACACAAGTGTGAAAAGTGGTTTTTCAACACTATCGCAAGTGCAAAAAGTGTTTTTTCCACACTAATACAAGTGCAAAAGTGGTTTCCTGCACCAACACAAGTGCGAAAAGTGGTTTTTCAACACTAACACAAGTGCGAAAAGTGGTTTTTCAACACTAACACAAGTGCGAAAAGTGGTTTTTCCACACTAATACAAGTGCAAAAGTGGTTTCCTGCACCAACACAAGTGTGAAAAGTGGTTTTTCAACACTAACACAAGTGCGAAAAGTGGTTTTTCAACCCTATCACAAGTGCAAAAAGTGTTTTTTCCACACTAATACAAATGCAAAAGTGGTTTCCTGCACCAACACAAGTGCGAAAAGTGTTTTTTCAACACTAACACAAGTGCGAAAAGTGGTTTTTAAACACTAACACAAGTGAGAAAAGTGTTTTTTCCACACTAATACAAGTGCAAAAGTGGTTTCCTGCACCAACACAATTGCAAAAATTGGTTTTTCAACACTAACACAAGTGCGAAAAGTGGTTTTTCAACACTATCACAGGTGCAAATCGTGTTTTTTCCACACTAATACAAGTGCAAAAGTGGTTTCCTGCACCAACACAAGTGTGAAAAGTGGTTTTTCAACTCTAACACAAGTGCGAAAAGTAGTTTTTCAACACTAACACAAGTGCAAAAAGTGGTTTTTCAACACTATCACAAGTGCAAAAAGTGTTTTTTCCACACTAATACAAGTGCAAAAGTGGGTTCCTGCACCAACACAAGTGCGAAAAGTGGTTTTTCAACACTAACACAAGTGTGAAAAGTGTTTTTCAACACTAACACAAGTGCGAAAAGTGGTTTTTCCACACTAATACAAGTGCAAAAGTGGTTTCCTGCACCAACACAAGTGCGAAATGTAGTTTTTCAACACTAACACAAGTGCGAAAAGTGGTTTTTCAACACTATCACAAGTGCAAAAAGTGATTTTTCCACACTAAAACAAGTGCAAAAGTGGTTTCCTGCACCAACACAAGTGCGAAAAGTGGTTTTTCAACACTAACAGAAGTGCGAAAAGTGGTTTTTGAACACTAACACAAGTGCGAAAAGTGGTTTTTCAACTCTAACACAGGTGCGAAAAGTGGTTTTTCAACCCTATCACAAGTGCAAAAAGTGTTTTTTCCACACTAATACAAATGCAAAAGTGGTTTCCTGCACCAACACAAGTGCGAAAAGTGGTTTTTCAACACGAACACAAGTGCGAAAAGTGGTTTTTAAACACTAACACAAGTGAGAAAAGTGTTTTTTCCACACTAATACAAGTGCAAAAGTGGTTTCCTGCACCAACACAAGTGCAAAAATTGGTTTTTCAACACTAACACAAGTGCGAAAAGTGGTTTTTCAACACTATCACAGGTGCAAATCATGTTTTTTCCACACTAATACAAGTGCAAAAGTGGTTTCCTGCACCAACACAAGTGTGAAAAGTGGTTTTTCAACACTAACACAAGTGCGAAAGTGGTTTTTCAACACTAACACAAGTGCAAAAAGTGGTTTTTCAACACTATCACAAGTGCAAAAAGTGTTTTTTCCACACTAATACAAGTGCAAAAGTGGGTTCCTGCACCAACACAAGTGCGAAAAGTGGTTTTTCAACACTAACACAAGTGCGAAAAGTGTTTTTCAACACTAACACAAGTGCGAAAAGTGGTTTTTCCACACTAATACAAGTGCAAAAGTGATTTCCTGCACCAACACAAGTGCGAAATGTGGTTTTTCAACACTAACACAAGTGCGAAAAGTGGTTTTTCAACACTATCACAAGTGCAAAAAGTGATTTTTCCACACTAAAACAAGTGCGAAAAGTGGTTTTTCAACACTAACAGAAGTGCGAAAAGTGGTTTTTGAACACTAACACAAGTGTGAAAAGTGGTTTTTCAACTCTAACACAGGTGCGAAAAGTGGTTTTTCAACACTAACACAAGTGCAAAAAGTGGTTTTTCCACACTAATACAAGTGCAAAAGTGGTTTCCTGCACCAACACAAGTGCGAAAAGTGGTTTTTCAACACTAACACAAGTGCGAAAAGTGGTTTTTCAACACTATCACAAGTGCAAAAAGTGGTTTTTCCACACTAATACAAGTGCAAAAAGTGTTTTTTCCACACTAATACAAGTGCAAAAGTGGTTTCCTGCACCAACACAAGTGCGAAAAGTGGTTTTTCAACACTAACACAAGTGCGAAAAGTGGTTTTTCAACACTATCACAAGTGCAAAAAGTGTTTTTTCCACACTAATACAAGTGCAAAAGTGGTTTCCTGCACCAACACAAGTGCGAAAAGTGTTTTTTCAACACTAACACAAGTGCGAAAAGTGGTTTTTCAACACTATCACAAGTGCAAAAAGTGTTTTTTCCACACTAATACAAGTGCAAAAGTGGTTTCCTGCACCAACACAAGTGCGAAAAGTGGTTTTTCAACACTAACACAAGTGCGAAAAGTGGTTTTTCAACACTATCGCAAGTGCAAAAAGTGTTTTTTCCACACTAATACAAGTGCAAAAGTGGTTTCCTGCACCAACACAAGTGCGAAAAGTGGTTTTTCAACACTAACACAAGTGCGAAAAGTGGTTTTTCAACACTAACACAAGTGCGAAAAGTGGTTTTTCCACACTAATACAAGTGCAAAAGTGGTTTCCTGCACCAACACAAGTGTGAAAAGTGGTTTTTCAACACTAACACAAGTGCGAAAAGTGGTTTTTCAACCCTATCACAAGTGCAAAAAGTGTTTTTTCCACACTAATACAAATGCAAAAGTGGTTTCCTGCACCAACACAAGTGCGAAAAGTGTTTTTTCAACACTAACACAAGTGCGAAAAGTGGTTTTTAAACACTAACACAAGTGAGAAAAGTGTTTTTTCCACACTAATACAAGTGCAAAAGTGGTTTCCTGCACCAACACAATTGCAAAAATTGGTTTTTCAACACTAACACAAGTGCGAAAAGTGGTTTTTCAACACTATCACAGGTGCAAATCGTGTTTTTTCCACACTAATACAAGTGCAAAAGCGGTTTCCTGCACCAACACAAGTGTGAAAAGTGGTTTTTCAACTCTAACACAAGTGCGAAAAGTGGTTTTTCAACACTAACACAAGTGCAAAAAGTGGTTTTTCAACACTATCACAAGTGCAAAAAGTGTTTTTTCCACACTAATACAAGTGCAAAAGTGGGTTCCTGCACCAACACAAGTGCGAAAAGTGGTTTTTCAACACTAACACAAGTGCGAAAAGTGTTTTTCAACACTAACACAAGTGCGAAAAGTGGTTTTTCCACACTAATACAAGTGCAAAAGTGGTTTCCTGCACCAACACAAGTGCGAAATGTAGTTTTTCAACACTAACACAAGTGCGAAAAGTGGTTTTTCAACACTATCACAAGTGCAAAAAGTGATTTTTCCACACTAAAACAAGTGCAAAAGTGGTTTCCTGCACCAACACAAGTGCGAAAAGTGGTTTTTCAACACTAACAGAAGTGCGAAAAGTGGTTTTTGAACACTAACACAAGTGCGAAAAGTGGTTTTTCAACTCTAACACAGTTGCGAAAAGTGGTTTTTCAACACTAACACAAGTGCAAAAAGTGGTTTTTCCACACTAATACAAGTGCAAAAGTGGTTTCCTGCACCAACACAAGTGCGAAAAGTGGTTTTTCAACACTAACACAAGTGCGAAAAGTGCTTTTTCAACACTATCACAAGTGCAAAAAGTGGTTTTTCCACACTAATACAAGTGCAAAAAGTGTTTTTTCCACACTAATACAAGTGCAAAAGTGGTTTCCTGCACCAACACAAGTGCGAAAAGTGGTTTTTCAACACTAACACAAGTGCGAAAAGTGGTTTTTCAACACTATCACAAGTGCAAAAAGTGTTTTTTCCACACTAATACAAGTGCAAAAGTGGTTTCCTGCACCAACACAAGTGCGAAAAGTGGTTTTTCAACACTAACACAAGTGCGAAAAGTGGTTTTTCAACACTAACACAAGTGCGAAAAGTGGTTTTTCCACACTAATACAAGTGCAAAAGTGGTTTCCTGCACCAACACAAGTGTGAAAAGTGGTTTTTCAACACTAACACAAGTGCGAAAAGTGGTTTTTCAACCCTATCACAAGTGCAAAAAGTGTTTTTTCCACACTAATACAAATGCAAAAGTGGTTTCCTGCACCAACACAAGTGCGAAAAGTGTTTTTTCAACACTAACACAAGTGCGAAAAGTGGTTTTTAAACACTAACACAAGTGAGAAAAGTGTTTTTTCCACACTAATACAAGTGCAAAAGTGGTTTCCTGCACCAACACAATTGCAAAAATTGGTTTTTCAACACTAACACAAGTGCGAAAAGTGGTTTTTCAACACTATCACAGGTGCAAATCGTGTTTTTTCCACACTAATACAAGTGCAAAAGTGGTTTCCTGCACCAACACAAGTGTGAAAAGTGGTTTTTCAACTCTAACACAAGTGCGAAAAGTGGTTTTTCAACACTAACACAAGTGCAAAAAGTGGTTTTTCAACACTATCACAAGTGCAAAAAGTGTTTTTTCCACACTAATACAAGTGCAAAAGTGGGTTCCTGCACCAACACAAGTGCGAAAAGTGGTTTTTCAACACTAACACAAGTGCGAAAAGTGTATTTCAACACTAACACAAGTGCGAAAAGTGGTTTTTCCACACTAATACAAGTGCAAAAGTGGTTTCCTGCACCAACACAAGTGCGAAATGTAGTTTTTCAACACTAACACAAGTGCGAAAAGTGGTTTTTCAACACTATCACAAGTGCAAAAAGTGATTTTTCCACACTAAAACAAGTGCAAAAGTGGTTTCCTGCACCAACACAAGTGCGAAAAGTGGTTTTTCAACACTAACAGAAGTGCGAAAAGTGGTTTTTGAACACTAACACAAGTGCGAAAAGTGGTTTTTCACTCTAACACAGTTGCGAAAAGTGGTTTTTCAACACTAACACAAGTGCAAAAAGTGGTTTTTCCACACTAATACAAGTGCAAAAGTGGTTTCCTGCACCAACACAAGTGCGAAAAGTGGTTTTTCAACACTAACACAAGTGCGAAAAGTGCTTTTTCAACACTATCACAAGTGCAAAAAGTGGTTTTTCCACACTAATACAAGTGCAAAAAGTGTTTTTTCCACACTAATACAAGTGCAAAAGTGGTTTCCTGCACCAACACAAGTGCGAAAAGTGGTTTTTCAACACTAACACAAGTGCGAAAAGTGGTTTTTCAACACTATCACAAGTGCAAAAAGTGTTTTTTCCACACTAATACAAGTGCAAAAGTGGTTTCCTGCACCAACACAAGTGCGAAAAGTGGTTTTTCAACACTAACACAAGTGCGAAAAGTGGTTTTTCAACACTAACACAAGTGCGAAAAGTGGTTTTTCAACACTATCACAAGTGCAAAAAGTGTTTTTTCCACACTAATACAAGTGCAAAAAGTGGTTTCCTGCACCAACACAAGTGCGTAAAGTGTTTTTTCAACACTAACACAAGTGCGAAAAGTGGTTTTTCAACACTATCACAAGTGCAAAAAGTGTTTTTTCCACACTAATACAAGTGCAAAAGTGGTTTCCTGCACCAACACAAGTGCGAAAAGTGGTTTTTCAACACTAACACAAGTGCGAAAAGTGGTTTTTCAACACTATCGCAAGTGCAAAAAGTGTTTTTTCCACACTAATACAAGTGCAAAAGTGGTTTCCTGCACCAACACAAGTGCGAAAAGTGGTTTTTCAACACTAACACAAGTGCGAAAAGTGGTTTTTCAACACTAACACAAGTGCGAAAAGTGGTTTTTCCACACTAATACAAGTGCAAAAGTGGTTTCCTGCACCAACACAAGTGTGAAAAGTGGTTTTTCAACACTAACACAAGTGCGAAAAGTGGTTTTTTCAACCCTATCACAAGTGCAAAAAGTGTTTTTTCCACACTAATACAAATGCAAAAGTGGTTTCCTGCACCAACACAAGTGCGAAAAGTGTTTTTTCAACACTAACACAAGTGCGAAAAGTGGTTTTTAAACACTAACACAAGTGAGAAAAGTGTTTTTTCCACACTAATACAAGTGCAAAAGTGGTTTCCTGCACCAACACAATTGCAAAAATTGGTTTTTCAACACTAACACAAGTGCGAAAAGTGGTTTTTCAACACTATCACAGGTGCAAATCGTGTTTTTTCCACACTAATACAAGTGCAAAAGTGGTTTCCTGCACCAACACAAGTGTGAAAAGTGGTTTTTCAACTCTAACACAAGTGCGAAAAGTAGTTTTTCAACACTAACACAAGTGCAAAAAGTGGTTTTTCAACACTATCAACAAGTGCAAAAAAGTGTTTTTTCCACACTAATACAAGTGCAAAAGTGGGTTCCTGCACCAACACAAGTGCGAAAAGTGGTTTTTCAACACTAACACAGAGTGTGAAAAGTGTTTTTCAACACTAACACAAGTGCGAAAAGTGGTTTTTCCACACTAATACAAGTGCAAAAGTGGTTTCCTGCACCAACACAAGTGCGAAATGTAGTTTTTCAACACTAACACAAGTGCGAAAAGTGGTTTTTCAACACTATCACAAGTGCAAAAAGTGATTTTTCCACACTAAAACAAGTGCAAAAGTGGTTTCCTGCACCAACACAAGTGCGAAAAGTGGTTTTTCAACACTAACAGAAGTGCGAAAAGTGGTTTTTGAACACTAACACAAGTGCGAAAAGTGGTTTTTCAACTCTAACACAGGTGCGAAAAGTGGTTTTTCAACCCTATCACAAGTGCAAAAAGTGTTTTTTCCACACTAATACAAATGCAAAAGTGGTTTCCTGCACCAACACAAGTGCGAAAAGTGGTTTTTCAACACTAACACAAGTGCGAAAAGTGGTTTTTAAACACTAACACAAGTGAGAAAAGTGTTTTTTCCACACTAATACAAGTGCAAAAGTGGTTTCCTGCACCAACACAAGTGCAAAAATTGGTTTTTCAACACTAACACAAGTGCGAAAAAGTGGTTTTTCAACACTATCACAGGTGCAAATCATGTTTTTTCCACACTAATACAAGTGCAAAAGTGGTTTCCTGCACCAACACAAGTGTGAAAAGTGGTTTTTCAACACTAACACAAGTGCGAAAGTGGTTTTTTCAACACTAACACAAGTGCAAAAAGTGGTTTTTCAACACTATCACAAGTGCAAAAAGTGTTTTTTCCACACTAATACAAGTGCAAAAGTGGGTTCCTGCACCAACACAAGTGCGAAAAGTGGGTTTTTCAACACTAACACAAGTGCGAAAAGTGTTTTTCAACACTAACACAAGTGCGAAAAGTGGTTTTTCCACACTAATACAAGTGCAAAAGTGATTTCCTGCACCAACACAAGTGCGAAATGTGGTTTTTCAACACTAACACAAGTGCGAAAAGTGGTTTTTCAACACTATCACAAGTGCAAAAAGTGATTTTTCCACACTAAAACAAGTGCGAAAAGTGGTTTTTCAACACTAACAGAAGTGCGAAAAGTGGGTTTTTGAACACTAACACAAGTGTGAAAAGTGGTTTTTCAACTCTAACACAGGTGCGAAAAGTGGTTTTTCAACACTAACACAAGTGCAAAAAGTGGTTTTTCCACACTAATACAAGTGCAAAAGTGGTTTCCTGCACCAACACAAGTGCGAAAAGTGGTTTTTCAACACTAACACAAGTGCGAAAAGTGGTTTTTTCAACACTATCACAAGTGCAAAAAGTGGTTTTTCCACACTAATACAAGTGCAAAAAAGTGTTTTTTCCACACTAATACAAGTGCAAAAGTGGTTTCCTGCACCAACACAAGTGCGAAAAGTGGTTTTTCAACACTAACACAAGTGCGAAAAGTGGTTTTTCAACACTATCACAAGTGCAAAAAGTGTTTTTTCCACACTAATACAAGTGCAAAAGTGGTTTCCTGCACCAACACAAGTGCGAAAAGTGTTTTTTCAACACTAACACAAGTGCGAAAAGTGGTTTTTTCAACACTATCACAAGTGCAAAAAGTGTTTTTTCCACACTAATACAAGTGCAAAAGTGGTTTCCTGCACCAACACAAGTGCGAAAAGTGGTTTTTCAACACTAACACAAGTGCGAAAAGTGGTTTTTCAACACTATCGCAAGTGCAAAAAGTGTTTTTTCCACACTAATACAAGTGCAAAAGTGGTTTCCTGCACCAACACAAGTGCGAAAAGTGGTTTTTCAACACTAACACAAGTGCGAAAAGTGGTTTTTCAACACTAACACAAGTGCGAAAAGTGGTTTTTCCACACTAATACAAGTGCAAAAGTGGTTTCCTGCACCAACACAAGTGTGAAAAGTGGTTTTTCAACACTAACACAAGTGCGAAAAGTGGTTTTTCAACCCTATCACAAGTGCAAAAAGTGTTTTTTCCACACTAATACAAATGCAAAAGTGGTTTCCTGCACCAACACAAGTGCGAAAAGTGTTTTTTCAACACTAACACAAGTGCGAAAAGTGGTTTTTAAACACTAACACAAGTGAGAAAAGTGTTTTTTCCACCTAATACAAGTGCAAAAGTGGTTTCCTGCACCAACACAATTGCAAAAATTGGTTTTTCAACACTAACACAAGTGCGAAAAGTGGTTTTTCAACACTATCACAGGTGCAAATCGTGTTTTTTCCACACTAATACAAGTGCAAAAGCGGTTTCCTGCACCAACACAAGTGTGAAAAGTGGTTTTTCAACTCTAACACAAGTGCGAAAAGTGGTTTTTCAACACTAACACAAGTGCAAAAAGTGGTTTTTCAACACTATCACAAGTGCAAAAAGTGTTTTTTCCACACTAATACAAGTGCAAAAGTGGGTTCCTGCACCAACACAAGTGCGAAAAGTGGTTTTTCAACACTAACACAAGTGCGAAAAGTGTTTTTCAACACTAACACAAGTGCGAAAAGTGGTTTTTCCACACTAATACAAGTGCAAAAGTGGTTTCCTGCACCAACACAAGTGCGAAATGTAGTTTTTCAACACTAACACAAGTGCGAAAAAGTGGTTTTTCAACACTATCACAAGTGCAAAAAGTGATTTTTCCACACTAAAACAAGTGCAAAAGTGGTTTCCTGCACCAACACAAGTGCGAAAAGTGGTTTTTCAACACTAACAGAAGTGCGAAAAGTGGTTTTTGAACACTAACACAAGTGCGAAAAGTGGTTTTTCAACTCTAACACAGTTGCGAAAAGTGGTTTTTCAACACTAACACAAGTGCAAAAAGTGGTTTTTCCACACTAATACAAGTGCAAAAGTGGTTTCCTGCACCAACACAAGTGCGAAAAGTGGTTTTTCAACACTAACACAAGTGCGAAAAGTGCTTTTTCAACACTATCACAAGTGCAAAAAGTGGTTTTTCCACACTAATACAAGTGCAAAAAGTGTTTTTTCCACACTAATACAAGTGCAAAAGTGGTTTCCTGCACCAACACAAGTGCGAAAAGTGGTTTTTCAACACTAACACAAGTGCGAAAAGTGGTTTTTCAACACTATCACAAGTGCAAAAAGTGTTTTTTCCACACTAATACAAGTGCAAAAGTGGTTTCCTGCACCAACACAAGTGCGAAAAGTGGTTTTTCAACACTAACACAAGTGCGAAAAGTGGTTTTTCAACACTAACACAAGTGCGAAAAGTGGTTTTTCCACACTAATACAAGTGCAAAAGTGGTTTCCTGCACCAACACAAGTGTGAAAAGTGGTTTTTCAACACTAACACAAGTGCGAAAAGTGGTTTTTCAACCCTATCACAAGTGCAAAAAGTGTTTTTTCCACACTAATACAAATGCAAAAGTGGTTTCCTGCACCAACACAAGTGCGAAAAGTGTTTTTTCAACACTAACACAAGTGCGAAAAGTGGTTTTTAAACACTAACACAAGTGAGAAAAGTGTTTTTTCCACACTAATACAAGTGCAAAAGTGGTTTCCTGCACCAACACAATTGCAAAATTGGTTTTTCAACACTAACACAAGTGCGAAAAGTGGTTTTTCAACACTATCACAGGTGCAAATCGTGTTTTTTCCACACTAATACAAGTGCAAAAGTGGTTTCCTGCACCAACACAAGTGTGAAAAGTGGTTTTTTCAACTCTAACACAAGTGCGAAAAGTGGTTTTTCAACACTAACACAAGTGCAAAAAGTGGTTTTTCAACACTATCACAAGTGCAAAAAGTGTTTTTTCCACACTAATACAAGTGCAAAAGTGGGTTCCTGCACCAACACAAGTGCGAAAAGTGGTTTTTCAACACTAACACAAGTGCGAAAAGTGTATTTCAACACTAACACAAGTGCGAAAAGTGGTTTTTCCACACTAATACAAGTGCAAA